>NW_008350120.1:2068558-2092509 GCF_000622305.1 Nannospalax galili
ATTCTAGAGGAATGGCTCAGCAGTTAAGAACCTGTGCTGTTCTTGCAGAGGAATGGAGTTTGGTTCCCAGCACCCATGTCAGGGAGCTCATGATCACCTGTAACTCCAGCTCTGGAGATCTGATGCTCTTTTGGCCTCCCTGGCCACCTGCACTCACATGTACAAACACAAACACAGACAGACACACACATAATTTAAAAAAATAACAAAGATAAATCTTTCAAAAAAGAGGGACTGGGCATTTGGCTCAGTGAATAGAAGTGTTTGCTGTGCAAGTGTGAAGATCCGAGTTCAAATCCCTAGAACCTACATAAAAGCTGGGTGCTATAGGGTGAGCATCTGTAATTTTAGTGCTCACATGAGGTGATGAAAGGTGGAGAATCCTCAGAAGCTCATGGGCTAGCCTGGTGTACACAA
The DNA here is from genome assembly GCF_000622305.1 of Nannospalax galili. NCBI lineage: Eukaryota > Metazoa > Chordata > Mammalia > Rodentia > Spalacidae > Nannospalax > Nannospalax galili. The sequence continues at coordinate 2,068,976 of NW_008350120.1, forward strand.
GGTGGAAGGTGTGTGCAATGTGGCTCATACACCCACATTCACATGCCACTGTGTTCACACACACACACACACATACAGATGAGTTCTTTTTTTTTTTTTAAAGACACCTTGCCAGGTATGGTAGCACACACTTTTAATCCCAGTACTCCAGAGGCAGAGGCAGGCAGATCTCTGAGTTTGAGACCAGCCTGGTCTCCACAGCAAATCCAGGTCAGCTATGACTACAGGGAGACCCTGTTTCAAAACCCCCCTCCCAAATTAATTAATTAATTAATTAAAAAAGACACCTCCTTGCCAGGTATGGTAGCTCAGGCCTATAATCCCAGCACTTGAGAGGCTGAGGCAGAAGGATCACCAAGAATTCAAGGTCAGCCTGGACACTTAGTAAGTTTTAGGTCAGCTTGGACTACATTGTATGACTTTTGCTTAAAGGGGGGTGATGTTCTAAGGAGACGGGGAGCTGAGTTCAGACCCTCAGAAATGCTGGATGTGATGGTATTGTAGTCCCAGCACTGGGTAGGTAGAGACAGGCAGATGGATCTGTGCAGCTCAATGGACAGCCAGCCTACCCTCATCAGCTATCTCCAGTGAGAGACCCTCTCAGAAACAAAACATGGCAGATGCTGCTGAAGAGGGTGCCCTCTTTTTTATTTTATTTTTATTTATTTTTGGTCTTTTTGAGACAAGGTCTCCCTGTAGCCCCAGCAGGCCTGGAACTCACTATGTAGAGCAGGCTGGACTTGATCTCAGAGATCTGTCTGCCTCTGCCTTCTGAGTACTGGAATTAAAAGTAGTCATCACCTTGCCTGGTATGCCTAGCTTTTACTTGTGCCCTTAAGACAAAAGCTGGAGCGATGGCTCAGAGGTTAAGAGCACCTGTTGCTCTTGCAGAGGACCAGAGTTTGATTTCCAACACCCATGTTGGGCAGCTCACAATGGCCTATAACTTCAGGTTCAAGGGACTTTATGATTTTGTGGGCACCTGTATCATGCACGCATACTTGCACATACACACAAATAAAAATATATATATATTTTTTAAAGAAGGATCACAGTGCAAGCTAAAAGCCTTCTAGGCTTTGGGAAGCTTAAAATTAAACCTATGTCCATGCTGGAAAATTTACTTAGCTGAAAGCTGCTTAGTGTTACTCCTCCTCTTTCTTTTCTATCTCACATTTAAGGTATTATTTGAAATTTACATTTGGAGTCAGAACCCTAAAGGGAAGCCAGGAGGCTGTTTGTGTGTTTTTGTAATATGCCTGGGGCTTAATTTCCAAATGAAATCGGAAGGTAATCCTCCTGTTCCTAGCCTCCACGACTCTGAGGGAACGTACGAATAAGATGATATTGTGGGACAGAATTCCAGTGTGGTATTTCACCTCTGTGACTACCGCTGTGGGTCGGTCAATCTTCACCTGCAGTGCAAATGGTTCAAAACCAATGCTTATTTGTTCGATCATTTTTTATGTTTATTTTTAATTATGTGTATGTATGTGTGTGTGGGGGGGGTATGTGCCTGTGGGTCCAGGTGCCTGTAGAGGTCACAAGAGGGAATCAGTGCTCCTAGAGCTGGAATTACAGAAGACTGTGAGCTGTCCGATGTGGGTGCTGGGAACCAAACTTGGGTCCTCTGCAAGAGTAGTATGTGCTCTTAACTGCTTTGCCATTTCTCCAGCCCCTGATTTCAGTAATTTCAAATGAAGTGAATTCAGTGGGCATGGTGGCACATACGTTTAATCCTAGTACCTGGGAGGCAGAGGCAGGTGGAGCTCTGAGATGGAGACCAGCCTGGTCTACATAGTGTAGTTCCGGGCCAGCTGGGGCTACAGGGAGACCCTATCTCAAAAACAATCACATGAAGTAAATTCTTGTCTGCAGAACATCTAAGAATTCCTTTTCTAATGGTGATCTGCTTTTCCATCTCAAACACCTTATTCTTGGGAAGGAGGGAGCTGGGTCCCATTTTGTGTGGGTAAATTAACAGGGACGTCTGGGAGGAGGGAGGCACAGCTCGTGGGCCTGAACAGGAAGAGAGAAGAAGGTACTACTAGGTAGGCTGGCTGCTGTGCAGCGCTGAGAGTCTGAGAACACCAGATTCTCTGAGCTTATAGGTCTGTCATGGCCGTCAGACCAACATTGCAGCACTGTCCAGGAGCCTATCAGAAAGGTAGACTGCACGGCCCTGCACCAGGACCTAAGAAAAGGGTGCGTTTTGGCGGGAGTCCCCTGGTGGTCTGCAGGGCCACTGAGCTTAGAAGCCCTGGTGAAAAACACTGCGTGTTAACCCTAGCCTCGTGGCCTGGCCTTATTCAGGACTTGTATAACAGAGCCCTTGGTCTTAAGCACTACTTGGAATGGGATTCATGCTCACACAGATAAAGCGATCCCTTGTGCTCTATGTTAGCTCAGGGCCGACTCTAATGGCTCTGTCAAGGAATATTTCATAAATGCCTTTGAGCCAGGTCCTAAGACATGTGTTACATATATATGGACATGTACTTACAATAAGACCTTAATTTCTGTGACTGAGAGAGGCGGTCCTGGAAGGAAGACATGATCTAGGTACCATCTAGTCCTCAGCGCTGAAGTAACAGGGACCTGCCACCATGCCTGTGTTCCCTTCATACCAGGGACTGAACCCAGGGCCTCACGTGCTCTCCCACTGAGCCCCACCCCCAGCCCATAATACTTTAATAGGCCTATTAGCTGCATGAATAAGGCATGTTGCTTTACTAAGCATTTCATTCACCCAAATGTAAAATGCATGTTCTTGAACGAAGTGAGGCTTTGTCTTTCTCTTCGCACACCCTGGTTGTCATTAGATGGCTCAAGTTTCAAGCCCACATTGAGCATTTAGGAATAGTTCCGGAAGCTCTCTCCTAAATGAACGCAACTGCAATTTTAAACACAATTTTGTGTGTAAGGATAGCAATAATGGGGTGGATGGGTGAAAAGAAATGCTGTCTGAAGGGTTAGCTCACTGCCGCAGAGCAGGGAACTGTGCCACTTGCCAGTGAATGTGAGTGCCTGAAAAGTCACAGTGTAGCTCTTTTCTACCAGCAATCTACTTATTTTTAGAGTATTTATTTTTATGTTTATGAGTGTATTGCCTGCATGTGTGTAAGTGTACCCATGTCATACAATGCCTATAGAGGTCAGAAGAGGGTGTTGGATCATCTGGAACTGGAGTATGGATGGTTGTTAGCTGCCAGTGGGTGCTGGGAATCGAACCTGGGTCCTCTGCAAGAGCAGCCAGCGCTCTTAACCACTGAGCCATCTCTTCAGCCCTAATGTGCTTTCTTATGCAATAACCGACAACCATTGATTACGGGGTACACACTAGGCAATAATCCAAAAAACTCTGTGAAAGATATAAAAATACAGGATCTGCATGGCATGGTGGCACATGCCTTTCATCCCAGCATTCGGAAGGCAGAGGCAGGTGAATCTCTGTGAATTCAAGGCCAGCCTAGTCTACATAGTGAGTTCCAGGACAGCTGGGGCTACAGGGAGACCCTGTCTCAAAAAGACAAAAACAAAACAAAAAAACCAGGATCCTCTTGCCTCCACCTCCAAAGTGCTAGGACTCTGGGTGCTTAGCAGCCGGTCTTTAACAGCTCAATGTAAGCTTAGTGAAAGGACTGAATCTGTGGCTAACCCGAGTGAAATATTCTTCCTCAGTAGAATTTGCATGGTGCTTTCTTGTGAGTCTCATATATCTGGGGTTTGATTCTGAGGTCTAGATATGCCATGTCTTACTAGAGCGTTAGTTGCTGTGGAAAGAAAGCCATCACGTTTGGATGCCAACTTAGCCAAGGCCACAGGGAGTCTGTGTATTTACCTGGCAAATGCAGTGTATTCCCTTCATCCTCCTTGGGATTCGCCCTCCTGCTTCGGCCAAGCAGAATCCTAGCGGAAAACACCACAAAGCTACGCAGACACCCCCCCCCCCCCATTCTGTTCACTGCGCTCAGCAGCGAACACTACACATAAGGCTTAAGAAATGCCGTTGGCAAATGGGTTAGCTAAAAGAACCATCTGGCAAAGCTCTCTGGCCCATCTCTTCTAGAAAAGACTCAGCAGTGAGGGAGGAAAAACAAGCCAGCTTGACCGCAGGCTGCTTGGCCGCAGGCTGGTTCAGGGGGAGTAATAGCGAGCTTTGTCATTTACAGTCAACATAACCGACTTGGAAGCAAAATACAGATAAGAGCGGAACAATACTTTTCTCCTTTCTTTTCGAGACAGGGTCCCACTATGGAGCCCTTCCTGGCCTGGAACTCACTCTGTAGACCAAGCTGGCCTCAAATTCACAGAGCTCCACTTGCCTCCACACCAAGTCTTTCCTTTCTTTAAAAACATTTTTAAAAATTTATTTATTTACTTATTTATTTATTATTTTTGTCTTTTTGAAGCAGGGTTTCCTTGTAGCCCCAGCTGTCCTGGAACTCACTATGTAGACCAGGTTGGCCTGCCTCTGCCTCCCAAGTGCTGGGACTACAGGCGTGCGCCACCATGCCCAGCTTTAAATTTATTTTTATGTGTATGAGTGTTTTGCCTGCATGTATGTAAATGCACCATGTGTGTGCAATGCTCACAGAGGCCAGAAGAGGGAGTCAGATTCCATGGAACTAAAGTTACAGACTGTTGTTAGCCAACATGTGAGTGCTGGGAACTGAACCCAGGCCCTCTGTAAGAGCAGTCAGTGCTCTTAACCACTGAGCCATGTCTCCAGCCCCCAAATTTTAAACCTTAAAAGCACTGTCATTTAAAGAGCTAACAGAGCAACTCCTGATAGCAGACATATGCAATGTACAGGGTACATTATCAGGCTCCAAGATGCTCTAAAGGGGTTAAGGTACTGCTTTTTCTTTTGAAAAATGTATAAGAGGGTTATATCAGGCTGGGTGTGGTGGGCATGCCTTTAATCCCAGCACTCAGGAGGCAGAGGCAGGCAGATCTCTGTGAATTCGAGGCCGGCCTGGTCTACACAGTGAGTTCCAAGACAGCTGGGGCTATAGGGAGACCCTGTCTCAAAAAGACCAAAAAAAAAAAAAGAGGGTTATATCTTTTTTTTTTTTTTTTAGAGACAGGGTCTCCCTGTAGCCCAGCTAGCCTGGAACTAAGTATGTAGATCAGGCTGGCCTCAAACTCACAGAGATCTGCCTGCCTCTGCTTCTCGAGTGGTAGGATTAAAGGCGTGTGCCACCACACCCAGTGTAAGAGGGCTATATCTTTAAAAAAAATCTTTAAAAAATTTATTTTTATTTATGTGTATGAGTGTTTTGTCTGCATGTATGCATATATATGCACCATGTGTCTGGTGTTTTCAGAGGTCAGAAGAGGGCATTGGCTCCCCTGGAACTGGAGATGGTTGTGAGCTACCATGTGAGTGCTGGGAACTGAACATGGGTCCCCTGCAAGAACAGTAAGTGCTCTTAACCACTGAGCCATCTCTCCAGGCCCAGAGGGTAATACCTTTGTGAACATTTCTTTTCCTTTGAGACAGGGTCTTACTATGTAGCCCTGGCTGGCTTAGAGCTTGTATGTAGTCCAGGTTGGCCTCAAACTTAGAGACTGGCCTACCTCTGGCTTCCAAATGCTGGGATTAAAGGTGTGTGCCGCCCCACTTGGCTTTTTGAATATACTGTTATTTTTATTTTATGGGTTTTGCCTGAATGTATGTAAGTACACCAACGTGTGCAATGCCCACAGTCAGAAGAGGGTATTGGATCCCTTGGAATGGTAGTTATGGATGGTTGTTAGCTGCCCTGTGGTTGCTGGGAACTGGGAACCTGGGTCCTCTGCAAGAGCAGTCAGTGCTCTTAACCACTGAACCATCTCTTCAACCTGAACATATGTAAAAATCACATTTACAGGGGTTGGAGAGACGGCTCAGCGGTTAAGAGCACTGACTGCTCTTGCAGAGGACCCGGGTTCAATCCCCAGCACCCACATGGTGGCTACAAACCATCCTTAACTCCAGTTCCAGGGGAATCCGAAGCCCACTTCTGACCTCCACGGCATTGCACAACACGGGTACACTCATACATGCAGGCAATACACTCATACAAGTATTAAATAAAATATTTTTTAAAAATTACATTTACTTATTTGTGTGTGTGTGTGTGTGTGTAGGTCAGAGGACAACTTGGGGGAGCCAGTTCTCTCCTATCATATGTGTCCCAGGGATCAAACTCAGGTCATCAGGCTTGGCAGCAAACCCTCTTATCCACTGAGCCATCTTGCCAATGCAAATGTTTATACAAGAAAATCTGCAGGCACAGCCAGTGTACATGGGAACACAGGGTGAAGGACTGGGTCAGGCTTCAGTTAGAGGAAGGTTCCCTGCAGAAAGGGGCAGGCCTTGGGTCTGGAAGGATTTAATACAGGTTTGTCTGGAAAACCCTGCACAGGGAATGACTGTGAGTAACAAAAGATGGCAAATGATTCCATTTATGTAGAAAATGCATGTGAAATCACAAAGACATGACAGATTGAGATTTAAAACAATTATTTTTTGAGACAGTGTCTTATGTAGCTCAGGCTGATCCTCCTGTTCCCACCTCCTGAGTGCTAGGATTGCAGGCATGTCCACCAACCTGGTTTATGTGGTGCTGTGGATCGAACGCCAGGCCTTGTTCATGCTAGGCAAGCACTCTACCAACTGAGCTACATACCCAGCCTGATAAAAATATTTTCAAAATATATTTGTTATTGTGTGTGCATGATGTATATGTATGAGTGCCTTTGTCACATTTAATACTGATGACATTCTAAGTCAGTGCAAAGCTCCCGTGGTGTGAGGGAAAAAAGGATGACTTCCTACATGGGACCACAAATGCCCTAAGACACAACACGTTTGGAGTTTGCATGTTGGTTTCTCATTTTATGAAGAATTCCAGAGTTAAGCCAGTGAAATAACTTTTTATATTTTTTTAAACGTTTATTATTTTTAGCTAGGCATGGTGGTGGACGCCTTTAATCCCAGCGCTTGGGAGGCAGAAGCAGGAGAATTTCTGCGAGTTCAAGGCCAGCCTGGTCTACATAGTGAGTTCCAGGTCAGCTGGGGCTACAGGGAGACCCTGTCTCAAAAAGACCAAAAACAAAATTATTTTTATATTTTTACATGTATTGCCTGCATGTAGGTAAGTGCACCCGTGTTGTGCAATGCCTGCAGAGGTCAGAAGAGGGTATCGGATCCCCGGGAACTGGAGTTATGGACAGTTGTTAGCTGCCATGTGGGTGCTGGGATTCGAACCCAGGTCTTCTGCAAGAACATTCAGTGTTCTTAACCACTGTGCCATCCCTCCAGCCCCCAAGACTTAGTTTTTATTATTTGTAATTGTGTGTGTGTGTGCGTACATGCGCGCATAAAAGCAGTATGCATCCTTAATGGCTGAGCCATCTCTCTTGCCCTGGAATAATTGTTTTAAATCAATACAGTGCTTAAGAAAACCTGAAAGAAGGAGGGGCTGGAGAGATGGCTCAGCAGTTAAGAGCGTTGGCTGCTCTTGCAGAGGACCTGGATTTGGTTCCCATTTCCCACATGGCAGCTAACAACCACCTGAACTCCAGTTCTAGGAGACCCAATGCCATCTTCTGGTCTTTGTGAGCATTGCACGCACATGGTGCACCTACATACATGCAGGCAACACACACATAAAATAAAAATAAATAAAAATTTGAGACATGGTCTCCTTAATGCCTCAGCTGGTCTGGATGGAACTCACTATGCAGATGAGGCAGGCCTCGAGCTCACAGAGATCCACCTGTTTCTGCTTCCCAAGTGCTGGAATTAAAGTCAAAAAAAATTTTTTTAATAAAGAAAACCTGAAAGGAGATCTACCAGTCGAGTTAATATTTTTTCTCCCCTCCCCCCAATTGAGTTAATATTTAAAAAAATTTTTTGTTCTGTAAAATATCTGTAATTAACATGTTTTTAAAATTTTATTATTTTTATTCAAACTTGGGTCTTTTGCATGAACATTCAATGTTCTTAACTGCTGAGCCCTCTCTCCAGCCCCAATTAACATTTTTTATCAGAATATAAAATACACAATTATTTGAGTTAGGAAAAAATATTTTTGTTTATTTGAGACGGTCTCACTCTGTAGCCCTGTCTGGCCTCAAACTTGTGCCAATGCATGCTCTTGCCTCAGCCTCCCGATGGGTCTTTTGCATGAACATTCAATGTTCTTAACTGCTGAGCCCTCTCTCCAGCCCCAATTAACATTTTTTATCAGAATATAAAATACACAATTATTTGAGTTAGGAAAAAATATTTTTGTTTATTTGAGACGGTCTCACTCTGTAGCCCTGTCTGGCCTCAAACTTGTGCCAATGCATGCTCTTGCCTCAGCCTCCCGAGTGCTGAGATTACAGCCATGTGTCACTATGCTTGGCTAACGTGGTCGTATTTTAAATTGCAACAATTCCAAGAATTTCATCTACGAAATTATACACGGTTACATGTAAAATATTCACACATAAACTATCCTAGCTTATGTCTTCCAGATCAGACAGATTGTCTATGCCAATGACTTGTGAGTGGATGGAATCTCAGGGGTGTGAGATTGCGACAACTGCCTGGTCCCCCAGGTGTCCTTAGTGAGCTCCCATGAAGTTCTGGGTCTAGGAGCAATCCCTTTAGCAAGAGAGAGAGAAGCAACCTTCCATATCCAGTCCAGTCTCACAGGCCTAGGACTTGGTGCAAGCCTCTGTGGGTCTGTAATTCTTGTGTTTTGCATGTGTTTGAAGCCAGCTGCTGTGGCCAGTGTTGGTGAGTTTGGCGTCCTGATTCAGTGGTCTGTCCCCACCACCTTGTGTGCCCAGGTGGCTGCAGCTGGGAAAACACCGGAGGAAGTTGCTTCCTGCAGGGAACCTCTTCAGTGGCATCTGCAGCACAGTCTCCGTTCTTTCAGACGTGTTTGCACTTTTTTTTTTTTTTTTTTTTTTTTTGAGACAGGGTCTCCCTGTAGCCCAAGCTAGCCTGGAACTCACTATGTAGACCAGGCTGGCCTTGATCTCATAGAGATCTGCCTATCTCTGCCTTCTGAGTGTCAGGATTAAAGGTGTACACCACAACACCCAGCTAATGTGTTTGTATTTTTCAACTTTAAAATTTATTTATTTAAATTTTCCTTTATTTTTTATGTGTATGAGTGCTATGTCTGCATGTATGTAAGTGCACCTGTGTCATGCAATGCCCACAGAGGACAGAAAAGGGTATCTGATCCTCTGGAACTGCAGTTAAGGACAGTTATTAGCCATCATGTGGGTGCTGGGATTTGAATCTGGATCCTCTGCAAGAGCAGCTAGTGCTCTTAACCACTGAGCCATCTCTCCAGCTCCATAAAATTTATTTTTATTTTATGTGAATAAGTGTTTTGCCTGCATATGTGCAAGTGCACCCATATTGTACAATGCCTGTCTCGGCCAGAAGAGGGTATCAGATCCCCTAGAACTAATCTTACAGTTCTTAGCTGCCATGTGGGTTCAGAACCAAACTCCAGTCTTCTGCAAGAGTAGCCAGTGCTCTTAACAGCTGTGCCATTTCTCCAGCCCTGAGTTTGCATTTCTAAAAAATTTATTTATTTATTTATTTATTTTATGCGTGTATTGCCTGCATGTAGGTAAGTAAGTGTACCCATGTCGTGCAATGCCTGCGGAGGTCAGAAGACGCTGTCGGATAGACAGGGTCTCCCTGTAGCCACATCTGGCCTGGAATGCTCTATGTAGACCAGGTTGGCCTTGAGCTCAGAGATCCACCTGCCTCTGCCTCCCAAGTGCTGGGATTAAAGGTGTGTGTCACCATGCCCAGCTATTTTTATTTTATGAGTGGTTTGCTTGCATGTTAGTAAGTACATCCTTGTCCTGAAATGTCCGAGGAAGCCAGAAGAGGGCACTGGTTCCCTTGGAACCAAAGTCACAGATGGTTGTTAGCTGCCATGTGGGTGCTGGGAACTGAACCTATATCCTCTGCAAAAGCAGCCAGTGCTCTTATGAGCCATCTTTCCAGTCCCCTGAGTTTGCATTTTTATAAGCTGGAGCCTTGATGGGCGCTGTCCTGCCCTCAAGAAACACTTCCTGCTGTCCTAGTGAAAAATGTGATGTTTCTCTTTAATTGAACAAATCTCTTCGACACTTTGACACTGCATCTTTCCTGTCAGAACTTTAAACTTACTGACAGTCCTTTCCTCACCAAATTGCACATTGTTCTGCCCCACTTGCTGCTCTTCTGGTATAGACCGGAGGAGAGCAGTGTGCAGTAACCACACCACAGCCTGAATATTCTCCTGTCTTTGAGATTTCCTCCATCAAACAAATTAGTCCACTGCTTTTGAATTCAGTCTGACTCTAGTTCTCAGGGTCTGGGCAGAGTACAGTCGGATTCTTTGCCTGAATGTGACCTGCATGGCCTCTAGTCCAGTTCCTGATAGTCTTTTGTTTCCTTTTGAATCCTCCTGAGCTGGGAATTCACATCTGTTCACATCTCTATTGGCATTATGGTCTTCTACACTCCTACCAAAATGGCTCATAAGGCTCTGCTTACACGCCCTCCAAACCACATAGTCAGGTAATCACAACAGTCTCTGTATTCAAATACCTGAAAAATAGCAATTTAAGTTAGGAAGGGTTTATTCTGGCATATGGTTGGAAGGTGTAGTCCTTCATGATGGAGGAGGCAGGGCAGTGGGTGTGAGGTGAAGAGTCACATCACACCCACAGTCAGGAAGCAGAAAGATGGGTGCTTGTGCTCGGATGGCTTTCTGTTTTTCCCTTTTCATTCATTCTGGGACAGCAGTCCATGGAATGTTGCTGCTCACAACAGGGGTGAGCTCCCCCCTCTTGGTAAGACCTCCCTGGACACATCCTCACAGATACATCCAGAAGTGTTTCCTAGGTGATTCCAAATCCAATGAAGTTAACAATCAAGATCAACCATCACATCTATTTTTATGAAAAATTGAAATATTTAGGTTGTCTTTAACAAGAGCAACTCACTCATAATTTTTCTCTATTTGAGACAGGGTCTTATGTATCCCAAACTGGGCTTGAACTCAATATGTAGCTGAGGATGACTCTGAACTTCTGGTTCTTCTGCCTCTAACTTTAGGGTGCTGGGATTACAGGACCATGACACCATGGGCATTAAAAAAAATGGTGCTGAGAATTGACCCAGGGCTTCATACATGCTAGGCAAACACACTACCAACAGAGCCACATCCCCAGTCCTTGTTCAGAACTTTAATTACTAAATACTTGGTGCTAAAGTTTACAGGGGAAAGCTGTCTCTAATTTAGATTTACAAATATTTGTTGCAGGCACATGTGATTTGGCCAAAAGTCAAGAAACACTCTCAAAGAAGTGTATTGTATTAGATTAAAATTCTGTAGGGGAAGAATGGGAATAAAAGCTAATGAAAGTAGGAATAATATAAAATTATGACTGCTAAACACAAGCTTTACTTTTTAAATTTACTTTAGATTTTAAAAACTTGTGGCAGAGGCTGGAGAGATGGCTCAGCGGTTAAGAACACTGGTTGTTCTTGCAGAAGGCCTGGTTCGAATCCCAGCACCCACATGGCAGCTAAGAACTGTCTGTAACTCCAGTTCCAGGGGATCCGATGGCCTCTTCTGACCTCCGCGGGCACTGCATGACACGGGTGCACTTACCTACATGCAGGCAACACACACATATACATAAAATGAAAAAAATTAATAAAATTTTAAAAAAGTGTAATAGACATCTGTGTTTAGTGTGTGAACCATCTCAAGCATGTTAAATACATACGTGTTGTTATGCAAACAATATCAGAATCTTTCGTCATGCAAAACTGAAACTATACCCCATTGAACAGCCCCATATTTGCTTCTCCTCCAGTCCCTGGCCATCACTTCTGTTTTATATTTCTGAAATGGAGGTCTGGCTGGCTATATTTAATAATTTTTTTTTATTTTAAAATGTTAATATGGGGGCTGGAGAGTTTGGAGAACCCACAGAATAAGCCTGGCATCCCACACACACTGTTGCCCCAGGTCCAGTGGGAGTAGAGGCAGGAGGATTGCTGGGCCTCCATGGCTTCTGGCCCAGCTGAGAAAATGCAGGCCCCAGGTTCAGGGAGTGACCCTGCCTCAAAGGAACAGGTAGAGAGAGTGATGGAGGACACTCTTCTGGCCACCATGAGCACAGAGATGTGTGTATCTGCACATACAGATGTGCCTACACATGCACACACAAATAAGTGCATATTTTAAAAAACGTTTTTAATTGAAATTTTGTGTGTTTAATAAAGTCATCTTTATACCCTTTTCCCTTTGGGTACCCTCTGATAGACGACCCCCCCCCCACACACTGGAGTTCATACATTCTTTTGTGTTAAGGCCTATCATGTAAAGTTAGTGTCCCCAGATGTCCCGAGGTGTAAGTTCATCTAGAGGGCCTATCTAGAGCCCTCCCTTTAAAAAGATCAGCTCTTCCTCACCCAGCATTAATCAGCTGCCAATAGTCTAAGATTGGGCCTTGCTGTTCACTTCTATAATTCTGTGCTGGGTTTTTGTCTGCTTGAGTTTGCATGGGTCTTGTATATACTGACACCATTGTTGTGGGTTTGTATGAGAAGGGTCCCAGGCGCCGGTAGGACTCTCTGTATGTTCATGTACCTCCTTCCTGGCTCTTACTATCTTTCTGCTCCTTCTTCTACAATGATCCCTGAGCCCTGGGTGGATGGATTTTAATATAGGAGTCCTGTCTTAAGGATTCACACTCTGAAGACTCTTATACTCGGAATTTTGGCCATTTGTGACTTTTTGCATTCCTGGTCCTCTGTTGCATGAAGGAGCTTCACTGATGAGAATTGAAAGATGCGTTAGTGTTTTCTTCATCCCTTGTTCTATGTTCCATGAGCCTTAGGTATAGAGGTTGTATCCTAGATGTGCCACTTAGGCTTGGGCAATACATAGACAATCTCTGTGTGTGACCAGTTGTGGAACTCTGTAATTATCAACTTCTTTGATGAGTGGTGACTGGGATACTTGTCTATAAATTTAAGGATCCATACCAATAAGTACATCTTTGAAAAATGCTAATACATAGAGCTGGAGAGATGGCTCAGCAGTTAAGAGCACTGCCTGTTCTTGCAGAGGACGTGGGTTTGGCTCCCAGCACCCACATGGCAGCTAACAACCATCCTTAATTTCAGTTCCAGGGAATCTAATGCCCTCTTCTGACCTCTGTGGGCATTGCACACACATAGTACACTTACATACATGCATACAAAACACTCAAACACATAAAATAAAAATTAAAAAGTCAAAAATTAAAGCAAAAATGTTAATATGCCAGAAATGAAATACTTTATCAATTAAACTAATAATGAAAAAAAATTCTTGGAAAACCAAAACATTTGAATAGATATAGAATTCCCCAAATTTCTTTCAGGGAGAATTGGAGTACAAAGAGTTCAAGGAGGGCTGGAAAGGTGGCTCAGTGGTTAAGAGCACTGACTGCTCTTGCAGAGGACCTGGGTTCAATTCCCAGTACCCACATGGTGGCTGCGAACCATCTTTAACTCCAGTTCCAGGGGAATCTGACGCCCTCTTCTGACCTCTGCGACAGTGCACAACACTGGTGCACTCACATACATGCAGGCAATACACTCAGACACATAAAATAAAAATAATAAAATATTTTAAAAAAGAGTCCAAGAATTGTAATTCAGTTTCTGTCCTGTCCTATATTTGGTATTAAAAGACATTTATTGTGTAGTGTATCAGCAAGATTCAAAGGCCCTTTCCTCCCTTTCTGGTTTTTTTTTTTTTTTTTTTTTTTTTTTTTTTTTTTTTTTTCAGGGTCTCCCTGTAACCCCAGCTGTCCTGGAACTCACTATGCAGACCAGGCTGGCCTTGAACTCACAGAGATCCGCCTGCCTCTGCCTCCCAAGTGCTGGGATTAAAGGTGTGCGCCAGCACTCCTGGTTCCCCTTTCTGTTTTTAAGGGCAGGCTCTTGTGACCAGCCCTGGATGACCTGAATGAACTTAAGTCTCCTGAGTGCTGGGGTCACCACATGTGTCACAATGGTTCTGCTTAAAGGCTGAAGACTCTTGACACCCAACTGTAGAATCTGTTGTCCACACATTTTATAAATTTATCTAGATTTTATTTTATACTCATTTCTGTTTAGATTTATTCCTGCATAGATGCAGTATATGTGAGTGCACACATTGTGTGTGTGCATGTGTGCGTGCGTGCATGTGTGTGGAGGCTGGGGCTTGACGTCCGCATCACCCTCCATCACTCTGCACTTTGGTTTGAGGTAGGGTCTCACTCTAAACCTGGAGCTTGCTGTTTCACATGGACTGGCAGGCCAGCCAACTACCAGGACCTGCCTGTTTCCCTTTACCTCCAGTGCTGGGGTTACAGAGGTGTGCCGCCATGCCCAGCTTTTATGTGGGTGCTGGAGTTAGAACTCGGGTCTTCCCCTTGCACAGCAAACACACTACCCACTGAGCAATCTCTCCAGCCTCTATTTATTTAGATTTCCAATGCTCTATTTACATACAGTCTTGTGGATACCTATTGTGTGTAGTCAAGAATGCATGGTACCCTATAATTGGTCTGTGGCATGCTAGATTTATATATAATAGATTCAAATAGATAAGACTGATCTAGTAACATAACTGACTGACTTAAGTAAGGTTAACTGTATCCTCCTATAATTACACTAATATGAACTGACAGAGGTAAAATAGTCTTTAGAGTTCATCCAGCTAGAAAAATACAGAAGAATAAACTAAGGGATAGCAAGTCAATCACCTGTTAATTAAGCTCCAGGAATTAAGACTCATTTTAGAGATGTCAAAGACATGGGCTGTGTGGCCATCCACAAAGATTCCTTCATCTTTCAGAGGAACCCTTTAAGAAGTTTCAAAATAAATGAATGGAACCCAGTAATTTGAAACTCAAGTGCTGTTATTTCTACAAGACCCTGGATTATACGTTCATTTTTTCCTCAGAAAAAAATAACATTTTCATTTCTTATATTTTATTTATATTACAGAGGGCATGCCAATATTAATTCAAAGATTTATCCATTAGATGCAAAAATGTTAATGCAATATTAAAAATGAATTTAAATGAAAGCAAGGGAATATTACATTAAGGTTCCCATGGAAACGCTTACTGCACTCTCCAGCTAGAGTTCATACGCTTATTGGTACAGGCTCAATTTGAAGAGATTTGAAGAAATGTAGGTTAATGCATGTCAATTCAAGACTTCAGCTGCACCATGGTATATAATACATCAGACTAAGAATACATCAACTATTAACCCATGTTCTCTAGACCTATCAGATACAACTTCCCAGTTCCGGATGACTTGTGGGCATCCACGTGAATCGTGCAGTAGTCTGCCGTCTACATCGTGGCTGAAATCTGTCTCTGATTCCTGAAATACTAACAGAGGTTGGGCAAGAGATTTGCTCCTCAGGGGGAATTTCAAATTTCAAATTACAAATTCTGCTACACTAGGCAAAAATAGAAACTCGCCAGTTCACACAAATTAAAATCCACAGTCAAATGGTGCAGACTCATGGATGCTCCTCCAACCCTACCTTGACGACTTTTCTTACAATCTTTAACCATACAGATTAGTGTCCCGAAAATGCAAAACCAGAAACATCCTTTAACTAAGCAAGACCTCTTGCTGTTTTTTTAATTTAAAGGACATACCTGGATTATCAACAAGTCATATATAAGGATTTAGGAAAAATGTAAACAAATGAAGTGTCAGTCGTAGGCGTGGGGTAAAACCAAGCAAAGAAAGGGCTGTGAAATGAGCAGATTAACACACACTGAAAACTGGGCAGGTGCTGTACACTTGGGATCCCAGTGCACGGGAGGCGGAGGCAGGAGGAGTTCAAGGCTGTCCTTGGCTGTCACAGGGACGTCAAGGAAAACCTGAGCTGGAGAACCTGTCTCAAAACAAAACAACCCCCCCGACCCCAAATAAAGGCCTAAAACAGAAATAGGGCTTGGGAAATGGCTCAGTTGGTAAAGCAAGCAGGTAAGTGATTCAGCACTGGGGTGTGGGGACAGGAGACGGAGTGGACAGCTAAGGGTTCGGGCTACTTTCAAGGTGATGAAAATATTCTAAAACGAAATGATTGCACAACTTAGAAGACACTAAAGCACCCAACTGAATACATTTTTGGTTGGTGCCAGGGATGGAACCCAGGGCCATATACATGTTAAAATGTGCTCCATCGCTGAGGTACATCACCAATTAGTGTACTTTAATGATAGGTGAAATGTCTTTTTAAAATTGTCTTTATGTGTATGAGTGTACTGCCTGCATGTGAGTACACCTGCCCTGTGATGCCCATGGAGGTCAGAAGAGGGAGTCAGATTTCCTTGGAACTGGAGTTACTACCGTGTGGGTGCTGGGAATTGAACACAAGTCCTCTTCAAGAGCAGAGCTAACTCTTAAATGCTGAACCAACTCTCCAGTCCAAAATATGTCTTAATAAGACAATCAAACAGTTATTATATTAGCAGAGCACAGTGACACACACCTTGAGTCTCAGCACTCAAGAGGCAGAGGCAGGCAGATCTCTGTGAGTTTGAGTCTAGCCTAGTGTACAAATTAAAAACAGAAATTTAAAGATTCAATGCTAGGATCCACAGGAGGGAGGACATTCAATGCTTATCTTTCTGGATCTGAGTTATCTTAGTATGCTTTCTAGCTCCATCCATTTACCTGCAAATATCACTTTTCTTACAGCTGAATAAAATTCCATTTTGTATAAGTCATCAGTTGATGGACACCTAGGTGGTTTCCTGTCCTAGCTCTTGTGAGTAGAGCAGCTACAAACACGGATGATCATGTGTCTCTGCAGTAGGAAGCAGAGTTCTTTGGGTGTATGCCCAGCAGTACAGTTGGGTCAGATGGCAGATCTGTTTCTAGCTTTCTGAGGAACAGCCACACTGATTTCCAGAATTGCTGCGTTGATTTGCACACCCACCAGCAGTGCATGAGGGTTCCCGGTTCCCCACGTCCTCACCAGCGTTTGCCATGTGCTTTCTTAAGTATGGCTATTACCACTGGGGTAAGATGAAATCTCAAAGTTGTTTTGATTTGCAATTCCATGATGGCTAAGGATGGTGAACAACTTTAAAAATATTTCTTAGCCATTTGTATCTTTTCTTTTGAGAACTCTCTGTTCATATCCATGGCTCACTTTTTAATAAATTTTTTTTTTTTACTTTATGTGTATGAGTGTATTGCCTGCATGCATGTAAGTGCACCCATGTTATGTAACATTCGTGTAAGTCAGAAGAGAGCATCCAGAGCTCTAAACTGCTGAGACACATCTCCAGGCCCTGCCTCCCCTCCCTCCCTTCTTGAGATAAGGTATCCCTGTAGCCTCAGCTAGCCTGGAACGCCTATGTAGGCTAGGCTGGCCTCAGTGTCACAGAGATCCACCTGCCTCTGCCTCCCTAGTGCTGAGATTAAAGGTATGTGCCACCATGCTCTGTAGCTCATTTAAAAAATGTCTTTACTAATTTTTTGTATATTTCATATAGAACAGCTCAAAAATCCTTAATCATCTTTATACCCCATACCCACTGGTACCTTCCCACAGCCCCCCCATCCCCCTACTGGAGCCCATATACTCGGTCATCCCTGTCAAGACCACTGGGCTGTTAGTCTCCCCAGCGGTTCCCAAGTGCAGTCCATCCACTGAGTCTAGTCAGCCTATCTAGAGTCCCTTGTTTTAGGAAGCTCATCTCTTCTTTATCCAGCAGCAATCAGTTGCCAATATTCCTTGAGATAAGATTGAGGTCTATTGTTTATTTTTCCAGTTCTATGCTGGGTTATTGTCTGCCTGAGTTTGCATGGGACTTGTGTATACTGACACCATTGCCATAGAATCATATGAGCAGGTTTTGCACACATGCAAAATGTAAGAATTACAGACTCACAGAGGCTTGCACTGAGTCCTAGAAGGCCTCTGAGACTGGACTGGATATGGAAGGTTGCTTCTCTCTCCCTTGCTAAAGGGATTGCTCCTAGACCCAGAATTTCATGTGAGCTCACTAAGGACATCTGGGGGACCAGGCAGTTGTCACAATCTCACGCCCGAGATTCCATCCACTCACAAGTCACTGGCACAGAAGTGTTTTCTGATCTGGAAGACACAGGCTAGGTTAGTTTATCTGCGAATATTTTACATGTAACCGTGTTTAATTCAGTAGATGAAATTCTTAGAATTGTTGCTGTAATTTAAAATATGACCACGTTAGCCAAGCATAGTGACACGTGGCTGTAATCTCAGCACTCGGGAGGCTGAGGCAAGAGCATGCATTGGCACAAGTTTGAGGCCAGACAGGGCTACAGAGTGAGACCGTCTCAAATAAACAAAAATCTTTTTTCCTAACTCATAAATAATTGTGTATTTTATATTGGGGCTGGAGAGATGGCTCAGCAGTTACGAACACTGAATGTTCTTGCAGAAGACCCGGGTTCAAATCCCAGCACCCACATGGCAGCTAACAACTGTCTGTAACTCCAGTTCTAGGGGATCTGATGCCCTCTTCTGACCTCTGCGGGCATTGCATGACATGGGTGCACTTAACACGCATGCAGGCAATACACACATACACATAAAATAAAAATAAATATTTTTTAAAAAAACATTAATTGCAGATATTTTACAGAAAAAAATTAAAAAAAATATTAACTGGTATATCTCCTTTCAGGTTTTCTTAATAAAAAAAATTCTTTTTGACTTTAATTCCAGCACTTGGGAGGCAGAAACAGGTGGATCTCTGTGAGCTCAAGGCCTGCCTCATCTGCATAGTGAGTTCCAGACCAGCTGAGGCATTAAGGAGACCATGCCTCAAAAATTTATTTTTATTTTATGTGTGTGTTGCCTGCATGTATGTAGGTGCACCATGTGCGTGCAATGCTCACAAAGACCAGAAGATGGCATTGGGTCTCCTAGAACTGGAGTTCAGGTGGTTGTTAGCTGCCATGTGGGAAATGGGAACCAAATCCAGGTCCTCTGCAAGAGCAGCCAACGCTCTTAACTGCTGAGCCATCTCTCCAGCCCCTCCTTCTTTCAGGTTTTCTTAAGCACTGTATTGATTTAAAACAATTATTCCAGGGCAAGAGAGATGGCTCAGCTATTAAGGATGCATACTGCTTTTATGCGCGCGTGTACGCACACACACACAATTACAAATAATAAAAACTAAGTCTTGGGGGCTGGAGGGATGGCACAGTGGTTAAGAACACTGAATGTTCTTGCAGAAGACCTGGGTTCGAATCCCAGCACCCACACGGCAGCTAACAACTGTCCCAATACATGCATACACGTAAAAATATAAAAATAATAAATATTTTTTTAAAGTCTTTTTTTTTTTTGGTCTTTTTGAGACAAGGTCTGCCTGAGGCCCCAACTTTCCTTGGCACCTTCGTACCCTCTCCAAAGCTGTGAGCTTCCTTCAGGGAACTGGCTGCAGGTCAGTCCCAGCTCTGTTGCTCCAAATCCTGTGTTCGAAGTATATTCTGTCTTTGGCAGCAGAGTCTTACCCTCAAGTTCTGGGAAGCCATCACAGGCTGTAGCAATAGCCTGAGTAATTTTGGAAGTCTTGGACCACCTGGCCAACACCTCAAAGGAAGGTGTCTCGTGTCTGGAACTGTTTCCTATCATGAGTCTCCAGCTATATACAGGCTCATGTAGAGATAATGTATGTAGAATTTGTCAGTGGGCTGTTGGACTGATATGGTTCCCTCTGGTTATTTATTTATTATTTATTTATTTCGGTCTTTTTGAGACAGGGTCTCCCTGTAGCTCCAGCTGTCCTGGAACTCACTATGTAGACCAGGCTGGCCTTGACTCACAGAGATCCGCCTGCCTCTGCCTCCCGAGTGCTGGGATTAAAGGTGTGCGCCACCATGCCCGGCTTACCCTCTGGTCTTTTAAAACTAGCCAGGCATTATTTATCTCTCCTCCCCCTCCCCCGTCTAACCCTTCGCCATGGTTTCCCCATTTAAAGTGCTCCCATTTCTCCCTTGATAATACCCATCACCTATGGTAGCTCACTTTTTAATTGTGTCTGTGTTTAGATTTTTGCATTTTTTTTTGTATATTCTAGACCCTCTGTCAGATGTATGGCTGGCAAAGCTTTTTCCCCATTCTGAGGCTGTCTCTTCGGTCGATTAACAGTTTGTTCTGCGGTATAGAAGTGTTTTAATTTCATGAAGTCCCATTTGTTGAATGTTGGTCTTGTTACCTAGGTAACCAGTCCTATTCAGAAAATCCTTTCCTGAGCCCCTATCCTGAAGTGAATTCCCTCCTCTTTTTTCCTAGAAGTTTCAGGTCTAAAAAGGTATCAAAATGCATTCATTTTTCTACAATACCCTATAAGAAATTTCTGAGATTGATGCAATGTTTGTGCAAGCTGCAGCCACCTTGTTGTGTGAACACAAGGACATCATCTATCATTCTACTGAGAAAGCTTTAGCTCAACTCTCTCTGGCTGTTAGCATGCTAACAGGTATGTTTATACCTCTTTCCCAGCACAAACGGCAAGCATTTCTCAGGATGTATGTAACTTTCAGGGCCCACTGCTCTGAGCTGCGGTCTTTGCTGCTTTCTTACTAATGGCTACTGTTGGCTTTTGTTTTGAAATGAGGTCTTTTAAAAAAAAAATTTTATTATGGGGCTGGAGAAATGCTCAGCAGTTAAGAGCACTGGCTGCTCTTGCAGAGGACCCAGGTTCAGTTCCCAACACCCACATGGCAGCTAACAACCATCCATAACTCCAATTCCAGGAGAATTCCTCACCCTCTTCTGACCTCTGAGGGCATTACACAACACAGGTGCACTTACACACAAGCAGGCAATACACTCTTACACATAAAAAAAATAAATAAATAAAAATTTTAACTTTGTGTGTGCGTCTATGGTACATGTATGCAAATGCCCTTGGAGGCCAGAAAAGGGCATCAGATCCCCTGGAGCTGAAGTTACAGGTAGATGTGAACCACCTGTAGTGGGTGTTTGGACTGAATTGCAGTCCTCTGCAAGAGCAGCCAGTGCTCTTAACCACTGATTCATCTCTAGTCCCTGAGAAGCATTAAAAAAAAAAGAATGGATTATCACATGTATTTTTAAATTTTATGTTTTTTAAATTTTAAAATAAAATTATTTTATGTGTATGCATGTATTGTCTGCATGTAGGTAAATGCACCCATGTCATGCAACGCCTGCAGAGGTCAGAAGAGGCTGCCGGATCACCTGGAACTGGAGTTATGGACTGTTGTTAGCTGCCATATGGGCGCTGGGATTCGAATCTGGGTCTTCTGCAAGAATAGTCAGTGCTCTTAATCACGGAGCCATTTCTCCAGCCCATGTATGAGTGTTTTACCTGCATGTATGTAAGTGCATCCATGTTGTGCAAAGGCCACAGAGACCAGAAGAGGGTGTCAGATCCCCTGAAACTGAAGTTACAGACAGTTGTTAGCCACCACGAGGGTGCTGGGAATCATTCCAGGGTCCTCTGCAAGAGCAGCCACTGCTCTTAACTGCTGAGCCATCTCTCTAGCCCCCGCGTGCATTGTTAAAACTAGGTTCTCACAGTGACCCTCGGAACAGTTTGCTTGTGAGAAAAGTCTGCCAAAATCTCAGGTGTTTTCAAGGTGGACAAGAGAAATAAACGAAACAGCCATTTCAAGGCCCATCACCACTGGCTTGCACTCTTCTCTTCATCCCATCCTTCGCCCCTACACCTGCTACCCATGTAATTTACAATGTGCCATTTTTTCTTTAAGAATGATTTGTTTAACAAGTATTAAAATTTCCATAGTGCTCACAAAGTCCCATTAGTATAACTTTTAGTTTAAAGGAATTTTTTATTAACCGGTATTCTTAATTCCATCCATCAGGTCAGAGAGCGAATCTTTTTAAGACAGTAACTAAGTCTTTGGTCCAGCATGTTAATATACAATTGACAATTTAAGTTAATACAAAAGTTCATTATTTTTTAATCATGTTCCTGAGAATAAGTTATAAGCCTGTGAATAAGAGCCCATTAAATTAACACTTCATTTGTACAGCAGAGAAAAGGAAAATCCTAACAGTCGAGGCTAGATTCTGCAAAGCTTGCAAAGCTTTTCCTGTACGCTCGCCACACATTTCAGACTGCAGGGTTGAAGAAAGGAGGCTGAATTTTTGTGTCTTCTCTAAAATAAAAAGCAGCAGCACTCTGAAATAGTGACAGATTTTGCAGATCACACAACCTGCCCCCCCCACAGGGGAACATTATATTGCAATTATTTATAAATTACTTCTCTGTAACATATATTGCACATAACAAAAATATCCAACAAAAATTGGACCAGTGAGTTGGTTCAGTGGGTAGAGGTGGGTGTGCACAGGCCTAATGACTTGGGTTTGATTCCCAGATCCTACATGGTGGCAGGAGCGAACTGATTCCCTAGACACACACACTTTTTTTTTTAATTTAAAAAATATAAAAGGGGCATGCTGGAGAGATGGCTCAGTGGTTGTTACGAGCACCAGCTGCTCTTGCAGAGGACTTGGGTTCAGTTCCCAGCACCCACACGGTGGCTAACAACCACCTGTAACTCCAGTTTCAGGGAATCCTATGCTCTCTTCTGACTTCCGTAGGCACTGCATAACCTGGGTATACTTACATAGGTGCACACAAAACACTCAGACACATAAAAACAAACAAACAAACAAATAAATAAATAAATATCCACAGGGGCGGGGGGAGAGTGATGGTGAGTGGTGGCACACACTTTATCCCAGCATTTAGAAGGCAGAGGCAGGAGGATTCCTGTGAGATGGAGGCCAGTTTGGTCTACATAAAAGTTCTAGGCCAGCAAGGGCTAAAGGAAGACATTGTCTCAAAAAAATGAAAATACACACACACAGACACACACACACAGAGCTGATGGCTCAGTGGTTAAGAGCACTGGCTGCTCTTCCAGAGGACCTGGGTTTGGTTCCCAGCACCCACATGACAGCTAACAACCATCCAGTTCCAGGGGATCCAATGCCCTCTTTTGGCCTCTGCAGCCACCTGTACACACATGGTACATATACACACACTTAAGCACACACATATGCATATAAAATAAGTCTTCAAAAATATATACAAAAATAAAAATGGGGCTGGGTGTGGTGGGGTACACCATTAATCCCAGCACTTGGTGTGTGTGGGGGGGTAGAAGCAGGTAGATCTCTGCGAGGCTGAGGCCAGTCTGGTCTACATAGTGAGTTCCAGGTCAGCTGGGACTGCAGGGAGACTCTGTCTCAAAAAGACCAAAAAAAAAAAAAAATCATCTATTAATGGCAAAAATGACAATATTTAGAGAGACCCTGTAGACATGCAGTGTTAACACAAATACATAAACAGGCTAGACAGATGACACAGTGGTTAAGAGCCTGTACTGAGAGACCTGAGTGACTCCATCTTGGATAAAACCTCCATGGGACTGA
>NW_008350120.1:2092826-2096156 GCF_000622305.1 Nannospalax galili
GAACTTGCTAAAATAAATCTATAAAAACCTGTCTCCCAAAGCAAGGGGTCTCACATCTGAGATCCGCTGGGTCGGTAACAGAGTGGGCCCAAGCTTAAGCTTGTAACAATAAAAGAACCCTTGTATGTTTGCATCGGTCGGCTCCTTGGTGGTCTTTGGGGTCTCGTGAACTGGGCACAAAATCTTGGGGGCTCGTCCGGGATCCCCAAGACCCCCACCCCCACCCCGAAGGACCCCCAAACCGAAGGGTTCCTGGCCAGCCAGTAAGTGTCTGTTTGTGTCTAGTTGTCCCTGTCTGTGTCTGTCCCAGCTTTTGTTTTGAGCCTCAAGGCAAACTTGTGAACAGTGTGGTCAGGAGTGGTTGGAGCGGACACGCTGGATGACTGTGACCACAGAGGTCTGGAAGACGTTCCAAACCCCGGCAGAGGGGAAGGAGGGCCCCGGACTCTGTTGATTTCGGTGAAAGGACAAGGCAGGTCCCTCCCGTGGCACGGCAGTTCACTGCTGTCCTACTTCCAGTTTTTCTTCCGCATGAGTGGGGGAATTTGCTACTTGGCCTTCTGCATGTCTCTGTGGCTCTCTGCTTTGTCTTTGATTGTCTATTTCTCTGTGACTGAGACGGACGCAATGGGACAGACCCCCTCTACACCCCTGGACCTGGTTCTTGCACATTTTGGAGAGGTTAAGACTCGAGCCCATAACCTTTCTGTTGTTGTCAGGAAGGATAAACTACTTTCTGCAGGTCTGAATGGCCCACTTTCAATGTGGGATGGCCCTCGGAGATCTTTGATCCCGCTGTCATTAACATGGTTGAGAAAATTATTCTTCCACCACATATGGGACACTTGGATCAAATATCATACATAGTGGTCTGGGGAGATTTAGTTAATAACCCCCCTCCTTGGGTCAAGTCTTTTCTTCCTTTACAGAAAACTGAGGTGCTGACAGCTGCAGAACGGAAAACAACCCAGAAAGCACCTAAGCCTGAAACCAAACCATCAGTCCCATCACTATACCCTGTCTTACAGGGCAGCACAGAAAAAGATCTAATTTTTCTTCCCCCTCCTATCCACCTCCTCCACAGAAGGTACCCCCTCCGGAACTGGCACCCTGGTACCAGATTCTTCACAGGCACAGGGGGACCAGCTCAGGGGACTAGGAGTAGAAGCGCAGCAACACCGGAGGGTCCAGACCTGGTACCAGTCTTCACAGGCACAGGGGGACCAGCTCAGGGGACTAGGAGTAGAAGCGCAGCAACACCGGAGGGTCCAGACTTTACTGTTTTACCCCAGAGTCACCAGCCCCACGGATGAGGCCAGCAACCAGCCCCATCACTATTGGCCATTCACCACTAAGATGGTGACAAACTGACTTTGGGTCAGAACTTGACCATCACCACACCACATGCAATTAAAAGAGTTTTAAAGCAGCCCCCAGACAGATGGCTAAGTAATGCCTGTATAACTTGTTATCAGGCATTACTTCTTAATCCTGTTAGAATCACCTTCCAGGTACCAGTTGCCCTGAATCTAGCCATGCTCTTGCCGGACCCAGACTTGGATCCCCCCTGCATGATTGTGCCAGAATCCTGGCCCATGTCCACAGTACCTGATCGCTGATCCTCCCAGAAAAATTAGGAAAACAAATCCTGGCAAAAATACACCATTCTTCCCACATGAGCATCAAGAGGATGCAGGACTTAATTAAACATGCCAAAGTAAAAATCAAGGAGGCTAACTTAAAGATTAAAGACATTGTCACAGATACCCTGTTATCTGATGCTGAAGTACATCAAGAGAATGCAGGACTTATTCGATATGCCAAAGTAAAAATCAAGGAGGCTAATTTAAAGATTAAAAACATTGTTAATGGCTGTAAAGCTTGCCAACTCACTAGTGCGGTGCCAAATATTAAAAACCCAGAAATCAGGCTTCAAGGGAGAAAACCCGGAGCCTACTGGGAAACGGATTTCACTGAGGTAAAACCTGGCAGGTACAGATACCGTTATTTGCTAGTCTTTGTAGATACTTTTTCAGGATGGACTGAAGCCTTCCCTACTAAACGTGAAATGGCTCAAATGGTGGTGAAGAAACTGTTGGAAGACATCCTCCCCAGGTACGGCTTTCCACAGATGATAGGGTCAGATAATGGACCGGCTTTTGTGTCCAAGGTAAGTCAGAGTCTGGCCACAGTTCTGGGGATCGATTGGAAACTACATTGTGCTTATAGCCCCCAGAGTTCAGGACAGGTAGAGAGAATGAATAGAGCTCTGAAAGAGACCTTATCTAAATTGACCTTAGACACTGGCGGTGACTG
Source organism: Nannospalax galili (assembly GCF_000622305.1). Lineage (NCBI taxonomy): Eukaryota > Metazoa > Chordata > Mammalia > Rodentia > Spalacidae > Nannospalax > Nannospalax galili. Next base: position 2,095,143 of record NW_008350120.1, read on the forward strand.
GGTGACTTGCCTTCCATTTGCATCTATTGAGTATGTAACTCCCCTTAGCAGATGGGATTAACCCCCTTTGAGATCATGTTTGGAGTGCCCCCTCCCATTACAAATGAATAGAACTCTGAAAGAGACCTTAACTAAATTGACCTTAGAGACTGGCAGTGACTGGGTGTCTCTCCTTCTGTTTGCCCTCTATCAAGTGTGTAACTCCCCTTACCAGATGGGATTAACCCCCTTTCAGATCATGTTTGGAATGCCCCCTCCCATTATCCCTAACCTCCAGGCAGAAAAGATTACTGAATTTAAAGATCGGGATCTGTTGAATGACCTCAGGGGAGTCCAATGGTCCCATAAACATGTATAGCCTAAACTACGTGCTCTTTATGAGACAGGACTCCCTTCCAGAACCTCATCAATATCGACCAGGTGACTGGGTCTATGTTAAGAGGCATCGGCAAGGATCCTTAGAGCCACGGTGTAAGAGGCCCTATGTTACCCTACTGACTACCCCTACAGCCCTCAAAGTGGATGGTGTCACATCGTGGATCCACCACACACATGTATGGCTGGCTGACCCATTCGCCGTAGAGGACTGTGCATCCCCAGCTTCAGGATGGAGAGTTTCAAAGGACCCCAACAATCCGCTCAAGCTAAAGCTTACTCGATTTTCAAACTGTTGACTGTCTATACTCTGTTCCCCATGATAGCTGCTCTTGCTCCGGGAAGCCCGCATCAACCTTTGAATCTGACTTGGGTCCTCCAAGATGTTGTTTCAAATCTCCCAAGCAGCGCCTCTGACTACTTGGTTCCCAACTCTGCACTCCCGTTTAAATGCTTTCTTTGATTTCAATCCTAAGGGAGGCTCACATCCTTATGCTCTAACTAACTCTCCAGGCCCATACAGAAAACCAGGCCAGTTCTGTTTGCCCAGGGCCTGGAACTCCAAAATACAAGTCCCAGAGAAACAGGTGTGGAGGGGATAGCTCTACTTATTGCGCTCGCTGGGGCTGTAAAACAACG
>NW_008350120.1:2096180-2096563 GCF_000622305.1 Nannospalax galili
TTATTAAGGTAATGTGAGAGCAACCAATACCCACTATCAGTCCCTCCAGAGTCTGGGAGATGAAGAACATGAGATGAGGGAGTGCCCATGATTGGGCCCCCAAGGTACTGGTCAGAGGGGGGAATGAGAGACCTGAGTGACTCCATCTTCGATAAAACCTCCATGGGACTGACCCAGCCCTGAACCCTGTTCCAGGAAAAACCACAAAAAAAGTACACTTGGAACAGATAGAGAACAAGTCCCCCGCCAATGGTCAATTAACCAGGGACAGGAAAGTACTAAAAGTTCAGATGTCTCTTCAGATTTCCTGAAGGCAGCAGTTTATGGTTTGGCACTGGGCTGCATCCAATCAGATGCTTTCCAGGCTGGAGACCCCCTACTTG
>NW_008350120.1:2096734-2101302 GCF_000622305.1 Nannospalax galili
TCCTGAAGGCAGCAGTTTATGGTTTGGCACTGGGCTGCAACCAATCAGATACTTGCCAGGCTGGAGACCCCCTACTTGCTGAACTTGCTGAAATAAACCTATAAAACCTCTGTCTCCCAAAGCAAGGGGGTCTCACATCTGAGATCTGCTGGGTTGGTGACAGAGTGGGCCGAAGCTTAAGCTTGCAACAATAAAAAACCCCTTGTGTGTTTGCATTGGTCAGCCCCTTGGTGGTCTTTGGTGTCTTGCGAACTGGGCACAACAGTACTGCTCTTGCAGTGGCCCTGAGTTCAGTTCCCAGCACCCATGCTGGGTGGCTCACTAAGGCCTGTTCCAGGACATCCTCTTCTGGACTCTGCAGGCACCTGGATCCTGCAGTGCACGCTCCCTATTTGGGGCTTCGCAGGACCACAGCAACCAGGCTGCCTCAGCCCTCGGTGGAAATGATCTGGTTCGTTTCAAGGTGTGTATGTCTGACTATCCTGGACAGGTAAGAAAACACTGGTAATATATAGTTCTGATACAGTTTCAGAAGTTGTCTATTAATGAGATGAACATTTAAACATAAACTTGACTTCCTTAAATAGCTATCTGAGTTTCCCTGTGTTTGAAAAATTATACAGAAACACAACCATAATGGAAACCATCTTGAATTCAAAGGTAACTCAGGTTAAATGCTCTGGCTACAAGGTGCCATGGTAGGCCTGTGATTCAAGGGTCCCAGAGGCTGAAGCCAAATTGTGGACTGAAGGCCAGCCCGAGCCACAGTGACACACATGGGTGTGTGTGTGTTTGTGTGTGTATATGGGGGCGGGGGCACTGTAGCATTCCAGTTTGTGTGGAAAGCAGATGAACAGAGTCCTGCAGCTCCTTGTATACAAGTAACACTTCTGCATTCTCCAGCCACAGCCTCCTGGAGGAAGTGTGTAAAACATGTACTTAAACTTTCCTAGAGTACTTAACTGAATCTCCCAAATGTGACATAACATTATGTCTATTTTATTTAGTCTGAAAAGTGTACATTTTTTATTCAGTTTTAAAAGAAGCTCAGTACAAGTTTAATATTACTTTGATTGATCTTCAATGGCTTGGATCAGAACAGTTTGCAGTTTTACTGTCCTAACTTAAGAAATCCATTCTGTACAGAAATATTACTAAATTTCCCCAGTGTTTAAAACTTTGGAATCAAACCACCTTAGCCTATAAAAGACTTTTTAAAGACCTGCATTATAGCTTGCAAAACCCTACTTTATGATATATATCAACAAAACTCAACCCCACTTTCTCTGATCATAAAAAAATGTTTTTGTAAACGGTTACTTTTTAGATGACGAGAAACCAACGTGAACCGGCCACTGCTCTTGGGACTGTCTTCTCTGGAGAAGAGCACACGGTGCTTCACCATGTGCTGCCAGGCCTTACAGAGGTAGGGCCTGTAGTCCATGTCCACTTTGCTTGGGCGTGTCTCAGACGACTCTTCCGCTGACTCGCAGGCCTTCTGCATAATGCTCTGTGTCGCTGCGAACAGCAGCAGGCGGTACTCGCGGACCAGCCTGTCCAGGAGCTGCGAGCACTGCTTCAGCGTCGCCTCCTGCAGGGCAGTGCGCTCCCCTCCGTTGGCGCGGTCTGTCCAGTAGAAGGCAGACAGGCTGTCCACAATCAGAAGGCAGAGAGAGGGGTGGCTACAAAACAGCGCTTCCAGGGAGTGGAGCGTGAGCAGCAGCTGCGTGCTGCTGCTGCAGCTCACCAGGAAGAACCGCCCCAGGCAGGACTTGACGGCGTCTTCAGAGCTCTGCGACAGTCTGTGCTCAAGAATCGTGACAAGCCGCAGCAGGTCAAAGTGGTAATCTGTATCGATGAATACGACCTCGATTTGCAGGCCGCCCTCCGATTTCGGAAGTATGCACCGGGCTGTGAGATGGTAAAGCATTTCTGTTTTCCCTGTGCCTTCTGGACCGTGAAATTCAAGAATATCACCTGTGTAGAATGTGACAATGTGAGTCTAGAGGCGGCATGCAAGAGCAGGCGAAGAGTGACAGGCTTGCAGAAAGGTTTGTGAAGAGATTTACAGGAGTATGAGTTAAAAATCTAAATGGGTCTGCATAAGCAAATACAGATAAATAAAGACAGCAACTTATCATCTAGGAGAAAGGAACCTGGGAACAATATTTTTTGGCGGCGCTGAGGACGAAAGCAGCCCCTCATCTGTGGCAGGGAAGCGCCACCACTGCGCTCAGCAGCCGGCTCCCCAGCACCAGAAAGAGAGCTGGCTGAAGGGAGCGCTGGACTCTCCTGCAGATGGGCCAATGTGAGGTCAGAGTTAAGACCATTGCTGTAGATCTGGGGCTCAGGCGGGTTGTGGAGGCGCATGCCTTTAGTCCCAGCACTCGAGAGGCAGTGGGATCTCTGTGAGCTGCAGGCCAGCCTGGTCTACTACATAGTGAGACTGAAACTCTTATCTACCACATTGGTAGTATATAAACCAAGGTGGACTATTCTGAACTTCAAGACCCCAGATCTCTTCCCACAGGTTATAGGTTCTCTAACTTGAAGGAGAGCATGCCAGATAAAATACCTGGGCAAGTGGTTCTGACTCCACAGCTTTTCCTAGTATATTGTTCAGCACCTCTGCTAACCTGCCTGGCTACAAACATCCCACTTACAACCCAGGCTCCTGGGCCTCAACAGAATCACAGTCTAAGAATTCCCTTAGCTTATTAACAAACCATTGGTTGTTGGAACACTTGCAAATAACGTAAACCTGAAGTTTAAAGTGCAGTTTAATGGTGGAGTGAGCTCTGTTTTTTCTCTACACGTAGGGTCCCTGCAGTAAACAGCATGTATTGATGTAGATTTCAGAACAGCTAGAAGACCACAAAGAAGCGATCGATGTTTCACATGACTGACAGACTAACTGCCCTGGGATCATGGCCTAAGGTGTACAGGTGCCAAAACAGCACTGTGTCCTCAATTCCACATGATTACTATGTAACAGTTTAGTGTTTCTAAAAAATGTATACATGGGCTGGCTGGTGGCACACGCCTTTAATCCCAGCACTCAGGAGGCAGAGGCAGGGGGATCTCTATGAGTTCCAGGCCAGCTAGGGCTACATAACGTGATCCTGTCTCAAAAAAAACAAAAAACAAAACACACACACACAAAAAAAACAAAGTAAGACTACATGAAGCCACCCATCAATCCTCCCTTACTGTATTACTGAGGCACTAGGCTCAACCCCTTCCCCAGGGAAAGTCTTATTTTTTAGTAAAACATCTTTTACTTCTATGACATCTACTCACAGAAAGAACATACTGGGTGAAGAAATCTTAACACTGCACCTGTGCTAATGACAGTAAGAGAAAGCTAAGACTGCTGCAAGATTAATATGGGGCTGGGGAGATGGGTAAAGAGCTTGATATCCAAGTGTAAGCCCAGAGTTCCAATCGTTAGAGCCCATGCAAAGCTGGACACAGCAGCAAACACATCCGTAATCCCAGTGCTTCTGCAGAGATGGGGATGGAGACAGGAGACAGAGATGGGGATGGAGACAGGAGACAGAGATGGGGATGGAGACAGGAGACAGAGATGGAGACAGGAAACAGAGATGGGGATGGAGACAGAGATGGGGATGGAGATGGAGATAGAGATGGGGATGGAGATGGGGATGGAGATGGAGATAGACATAAAATGGATAAAAAATTTAAAATAAAAATTCAAAAGCACTTCTTGGGATAGATCCACAGTTAGAGGAGGTGGCAAAAGACAGATAAAAACAAAAGTCGGGAAAAACATTACAGGGCACAAAATTAAACACCAAATGCAGAAAAGCAGAAAGGAAAGAGGGATAGAGAGAGAAACCACTGAGGTGATCCAGAATTAGTGACCACAGAGAAGGAGCTGTGCAGAGTGTACCAGCACATTTGTGAGTCAGGTGTCAAGAACTGAGCTAGTCAGGGTGGAGGGCCTGGTGGAGGCACTCTGCCTCTGAGAGCAGCAGCAGCAATCTGGCTGTGGGCTGCAGGGCTTAGATACCTGGGTAAGGCGGAGTTCTTACAATGACATCTATTATTTATTTATTTATTTATTTACTTACTTATTTATTTTATTATTTGCAGTACTGGGGATCAAACTCCGGGTCTTTTGTGTGTTCAGCAAGTTGTATATCACTGAGCCACATTCCTAATCTCTACAGTCATTTTCTTTTAATTAAAAAAAAATTATTTTATGTATATAGTGCATTGCCTAGATGTATGTAAATGCATCCATGTTGTACAAAGTCCACTGAAGTCAGAAGAGGGTGTCAGATCCTCTGCAACTGGAGTTACATATTGTTGTTAACCACCACCTGGGTGCTGGGAACGAAACCTGGGTCTGTGCAAGAGCAGCCAGTGCTCTTGACTGCTGAGCCTCTCCAGCCCCTACAACAGTCATCATCCATCATTGTCATCATCATCATCATCATCATCATCATTATCATCACCATTTCTTTTTGAGACAGGGTCTCCTTGTAGCCCCAGCTGGCTTGGAACTAACTATGTAGACCAGGCTGGCCTTGAACTCACAGAGA
>NW_008350120.1:2101390-2132001 GCF_000622305.1 Nannospalax galili
ATCAGTAGTACTTTCATGAAGCTGGAGGAACAAATGAAGATAATTTAAGAAATGAAACAATTTGTAGGTGGAAAGGGGAAAATTCTATAGGAAAAGAAAAGTAACCATGAGATGTCTCTAGACCAGGGAAATAATGGAACCTTTGCTAAGGGTTTCCTTGAAGGGGGTGGATTGGAACCACCCAGCATGGCTCACTTTTCAATACCTGAAAGGTCTTGGAGGACTCACAAGGTTCTGAAGACTGTATCTTAGGAAATGCTGGTGTATCAAGTCCTTAGTCTCTTGTTTGGCATGAAGCAATGAAGGTTCAATCCTTAATTGAGAGTAATTCGGGGGTCACATGACATTGTTACAGCTGAACAGCAAACAGGCAGGTACAGAGAAGCCATTCAAACAAGTTTTGAATGTTTTCACTATAGCCCCAACTCAAGTCCCTCCAGTTCATGAGGAATTCAGATCAGTTTTGCTGATCTTATAAACTGTTTGTTCCTTAACATAAAATAAAAATCATGTTCAAACAGCATAAGAAGGGTCAGTCCTTTACATTTGAAGTTACTATCTTGTATGTTTGTGAATTGTTACCAAAAACTAGCACCCTTGTCTAGCCAAAGTGCTGAATATGACAATTTAAAGTAAATAAATAAATAAATTATAGATAAATAAATAGAACCCCTACAGTTTGGCACTTGAAAAAACTGAACTAACTGAAAATCTGGAGCGTTTGGCCCCGACAGTTACTCTTAGACAGATGCTGTGGTGAGTCAGGGCTAACAGACTGTCAGGAAGAGTTATGAATCCCAAAAAGAAGAGAAGCCAAAACACCCATCTTGTACTAGTTGCGCTATGCGGCAAATCTAGTGGATTTGCGGATTACAATTTACAGTGCTGAGCAAGTCTGAACTGGCGCACCAAACAGCAACCATCAGAGTTGCATGTTTCCGCTTTGACCCTGAGAATCCCACTGCAGCAATGGAACCCGCCTGAACAGCTAGCTGCTCACTAACAGTCCTTCTCATCCAGCCTTAGCTGGGCTGCGATTCCACATTCTGTCCCGTTTTACAGCTACTGTATGGCAGTTTTAAGTAAACTTTCGGTTAGTGACTGTGCTGGACAGCTTTAGTGTCAACTTGACACACCTGTGTTGAGGGAGCCTCATTTGGGGAATTGCCTCCATTGGACTGGCCTGTGGCCATGTCTGTGGGTCATTTTCTTGATTGTTGAGTAATGTGGGAAGGCCCAGTCCACTGTGGGTGGTGCCACCCCTGGGCATGTGGGCCCGTGTTGGATAAGAAAGCAGGTTGAGCAGGGGCCAGGGGAGCAAGCCAGTAAGCAGCATTCCTCCATGGCCTGTGCTTCAGCTCCTGCTTCCAGGTTCCTGCCCTGAGTTCCTACCTTGGGCTCCCTGATGAACTGCGACTTGGGAGATGTAAACTGAATAAACCCTTTCCTCCCCAAGTTGGTGCTGGTCAGAGTGTTTTGTCACAGCAGTGAAGAAACAAACCAGGACAGTGACTAAACCCAATGGTGCTTTTTAGTCTACAATATTCTGATGGAGCTGTGCTACAAACCCTTGCCATGGCACGCTGCTGATTTCTTGGGGGGAGGCTATGGGAGGGTGCCATTTGGGATGCGGGTATAAAGGTAAGATTGTTTGTGATGTTCTGTATGAAATACACACACACAAAAATCAATGAATAAAAAAAAGAGTTATATTTAAAAAAAAAAAGCATCTGAAATCATTGCTTTCCTACGGAGAGCACAGGGATAGCTCAGCTTCCAGATGTGCTGTCGCGGTCATGCCAGAGTCCTTCCAAATCAACGGAAGGACAGTACACACCAACTCAAACCCAGTGAGGAGAAAACCAGCACAGGCAAGTGTAAGCAAGCACCCAGGTAAGCAGGAGAGTAGACTGCTGTATGTCTGTAACTCATCTCTGATAACTGACTAAGCAGATTTGCCCATTTGGAGCTGCTGAATTTGCGCCCTGGGGAGGAGGGCCAGGTGGACAATCAACGAAGTTTCCTTTCTGTGCAGGTGGACTAGTAGCTCCACCTCCATTTCATCCAACAATAAACTCCATTAGCAGCTCCATGCACCAAGGAGAGTGCTAGACAGATGCTTACAGTAAGTCCTTGTTGAAATGCCCACGTTCAAAAAGGAAGGCAACAAGCAATCGCCCCCAAAGCCGGCACGACAGCGTACACTCGTAATTCCAACACTCCTCTCCTGGTGCAGAGGACCAGGAGTTCAAGGTCAACCCTGGCTGCATAGTAAGTCTGAGGATAGTTTAGGGTGCATGGCACCCACTCTCAAGCAGAAAAACCACTAATCCCTAAAACCCACAACCCCCTAAAACCTGTAACTATTAACTCTAAGTCATTCAGGGATAACATTGTGTTAATGGGCACAGAATGCATGCAGAGAACAGCAATCAGTGCACAGTTGGGCGAATACTAAGAAGGCCTCTGTAGCAGTAAAGCTTTAATAAGCTCTTTAAATTAATGTATTATTAATCCAAAACTAGACTGACAGAAATTAAGATGTTAACTGTAGGGAGTTGGAGAGATGGCTCAGTGGTTAACAGTACTGGATGCTCTTGCAGAGGACCTAGGTTCAGTTCCCAGCACTCACACGGAGGCTAACTACTATTCATCACTCCAGTTCCAGGGGATCCGACACCCTCTTCTGGTCTCCGTGAGCACTTCATGCCTGGGTGCATTTACATACACGCAGGGAAAACATGTGTACACATAAAAATAAATGTTAATTGTAATCCCAAAATAATGACTAGGAAAGACAGCTTTAAAAAAAAGTGGTAAGAACATCCACATCCAGAGCCATCCTTAATGTACCAGAACACATCCATTTAAAACGGTAAAGGAGAGGAGAAGCAGAGAAACAGAAGAGGTGTTCAACGCAACAGAGCAAGATGGTCACTGTGTCATTGGTAGTCACACTAACCTGACGAGTCAACAGAAGAGACGGACAGGCAGAACAGAAGCAATAGCTGTGCGACAGGGACACTTTACAAACCACAGGGCAAACAGGGTGGGCAGGCAAGAGGCTTCATAAAGAGCAGCCAAAAGTTTTATTATTATTATTATTATTATTATTATTATTATTATTTGTGCTTTCTTGAGATAGGTGTTAAACAGCCAGGTGGTCTTGAACTGTGACACCAAAGCTGGCCTTGAACTCCTGATACTCCTACCTCAGTCTCCTGAGCACTAGGATTAGAGGCATGCACTGCCATTCCAGATCCACAGAAGAAGCCTGACATTGCCAGAATGGTATCAGACTTGATAAAATATATCACCAGAGATAAAGGGGCTGTGTGTAGGCTAAGAATACATGGCAAAAGCTGGAGGTGTTGGCTACTTACAGCCCCAGAATCCAGGGTGCTGAGGCAGGAGGACTGCCACAAATTCAAGGCCAGCCTGCGATAAAACTGCACAGTAACTGGCTAAGCACAGAGTTCAGTAGTGTTAAGTTTATTTCCACATTGTCGTGAAAGAGAAACCTGTCACTTACAGTCACTAAAGCACTTACAGTACCCAGGACACTGTATCCGCTGTGCTCGCTACCCAGGACACTGTATCCGCTGTGCTCGCTACCCAGGGCGCTGTATCCGCTGTGCTCACTATAGCACTCCCTCACCCCGGCAGGCAGAATCCCATGGTCTCTTTCTCTGTTCAGCTTATTTCACCTGCATAATGTTCAAGTTTTTATTTTCAATTATTTTTTTGTGTGAGGGTCTATGCACATGAGGGCAGGTCCCAGAGGTATGAGATATCTCTGGGGTTTGAGTTACAGGCAGTTGTGAGTTGCATGATATGGGTCCTGGGAAAAAACCTCTCTTAACCACCAAGTGATCTCTCCAGCACTAGTTTTCAAGTTTTATCCATGTTATACCAATAAACAGGTGTATGTATACACCACTTAAATTGTTTTTGTTTTTGAAGAAAAGTCTCGCTGTAGCTAGCCTCAAACCTGTGGTAATCCCCCACCTTTCCCTCTCAGGCGCTGGGACCCAGACATAGTCACCACTTTTTGTTACCCACTTAATGACTGATGATTTGGGTTGTTTCTACCTCATGCCTCCTTCCAGACGCTGGGTCTTGTATTAATTTTCTAAGGACACTCTCCTGCCAAAACGTAGTATTTTAAACATGTCCTCTTAACGCGTGTGAGGTGTAAAGAACACACAAAGCACAAGCTGGTAGAACTGAGGGAGAACTAGACACCTCGCCAAGAGCCAGAGACGGCAATACTTTACACCCGTAGGACAGCAGACAGAGGAGCTCCACAGGGAGCGGACTTCAGCACGAAAACCTGGCTGGAACTCGGAGACCAACGGAGTACTTGAACAGACAGAACACACGGCTTTCTGCAGTGTGCGTGGAGCAGTCTTTAGATTAATAAACTGCTCTGCCATGACACAAGCCTCAGTAAATTAAAAAGAAAATGTACTTCTAATCAGAAGAAAAAAAAAAACCCACCACTGGCAAGCTGTTAAATTTCTAAATTTGTTTCCTTTTGAGGCAGAATCTTGCTATGTAGAACAGGCTGGCCCAAGGCTCATGACCCTCCTGTTTCTGTCTCCTGAATGCTGGGATCACCAGCACACAGCAGTATGCCTGGCTACAAATCTTCCTGATCTTGGACTAGGTAATAAGGTTTCTCAGACACCACATCAAAACAGGAGCAATCAGAGGGAAAATAGGCCAATCAGACTTCACTAAAATCAGTAACTTTTATGCTTCAATGGATGCCATCAACACGGGCCACTGCAGCAGAATGGACATTCACAACCTTACATGTTTGACAAGGATCTTCTATCTAAAGTAAAGAGGACAGATGAAGTGTATCTCTGTGTATAACACCACCCTGATCTACATAGTGAGTTGTAGGCCATCCAGGGCTACACAGTGAGACCCTATCTCACCCCTCCAAAAGCCAACCCCCAAATAAAATACATAAGACTCTTACAACTCAAAACTAAAAAGGCAACCTGAATTTTTAAATTAGCAAAGTTCTGACACTGGTGAGCCTCTCTGCACGGGCTCACTGATGGTCTCTTCTTAGAAGTATCAGCCACTAGGAAAAGAGAGAGTCAACGACAAGACACCACTGCAAACTGACTGGGGTGGCCGTGAGCACAGACACACTGGCAGTTATTCCCAGGATGTGGGGAACTGGAACGGACACTTCCCTGCTGGCTGTAAGTCAAATGTGACACTACTCCAGAAATCACTCTGGCTGTTTCTCAAAGAATTAAACAGCATAGTTGCCTTATAACCTAGTAATCTCCCTCCTAGGTATTAGCAACGGGAACCAAAAGCGTCTATGCATGGAAAAACTTTACAGGAATAACCATGGCGGCAGGATTCATAACACTCCAAAATATGGCAATAATCTAGATGCCCTTCAAGTGATGAACAGATAGAATGAGGTGCATTCACACAGCGAAGAATTATTCTGAGATAAAATAGGCTACTGACACACTACAACACTGAAAGAAGCCAGGCATAAGTCCACTCGTGACACAGTTTCATGAGACTCACAGAAAGATCTCAGCTGCCCAGGGCTGAGAACAGGGTTGACCACTGATATGGATAGATTTCTTAGTGGGTGTGATAATGTTCTGGTCTCAGTTTTGGTGATGATTATACAACTGTGACTATATCAAAAATAACTGAGTTATAACACTTAAATTTTACAAAACTGGTACATTAAGAGAAACTAAAAACCTAAGTACCAACCTCTCTGTAAGTTTCCCCGGTATAGAGTAAGTAGGAGCCTATTTTTCTTGCTGGAGAAGTTATAACAAAACAAGTGGAAACCTAAGGTGCTCTTTTCCCCCAAAAATTTATTTTTATTTTATGTAGGAGTGTTTTGCCTGCATGTTATGGAAGTGTACCTGTGTCATGCAATACCCAAGGAGGCCAGAGAGTACAGGGTGTTGAATTCCCTGGAACTGGATTTACAGACTATTAGCTGCCATGTGGGTGTTGCAAACTGAACCCAGGTCCTCTGCAAGAGCAGCCAGTGCTCTTAACTGCTGAGCCATTTCTCCAGCACTCCTAAGGACTTCTTAGTAATTCTGCAAACTTCTAGGAGAAAGAATAAAGAGTAAGCACCACAGAGCTCTCATAAATATTGTGTGCTCGGAGAAGAGGGGCCAGTGTTCCTGCTAAGGACGACCTTAGCTGACCCAGCCGTCACTCTCTGCCCAATGTGTCTCACTTCTGGCCTCTGCTATCTCTGCTAGGGAGTAGGGTGTGTGTGTGTGTGTGTGTGTGTGTCTATGTGTGAATACATGGGGAAAAACTTGTCTGACAAACTTGATCTATGATACTTGCTTTTATTTAACATATTTTTACCATGCACTGGCAAATCTTCATCCGCAAACAGATGTGGTTCTACTTCTTTCAAGGAGCTTCTACCTTCAAGTCGTGCAAGGAGCTTAAAGGGAGAGAAGGAAAGCGCATTACTTAAAATCCTAGAAATGTATATTTACATAAATTTTCCAAAATCTGACCTCATAATTTTAAAGATTTAGAGGAAAGTATAAAAGTATGTGTGTCTATGTGCCACGTGTGTATATGTGCCCAGAGGCCAGAAGAGGGCATCAGATCCCCTGAATGTGTAATTAAAGGTAGTTGTGAACCGCTCAATGTGCATGCTGGGAACAATCCCGGGTCCTCGTCCCAGCTGTACACGCCTTAACTGCTGAGCCTTCTCTGAAGTCCCTCTCCACTTATTTTTGAAAATATTTCAGTGTTACTTGTATATCAAACACTATACAGACAGCAACTGTAGGGTACAAGGCCAAACTTCTAAGAGGAAACCTTTACTTTTGGTGTGTCCTGTGCTGACATCTGCTTTAATCGGCCCCAGTTTATGTAGGAGCAAGTTACAGTGGTCACAGATTCATCTCCTGCCCCTGCTTTCTGTGTTAAATCTGTTTGTAGATGGGCCCCAGGAACAAGATTTCAAACCAGTTTTTGTAAACATACTACTGAAGAACCAAGTATCTGGGCCGTGGTGAAGCTCAGTTACGGCAGGTGCTTAGCTGGCACAGGGCCTGGATCAGATCACTAGCACCAGATACAAACCCCAAACACCCAAATAGCCTCAGCACTCCACTGTGAAGAAGCCCAGTTTTCACTTACAAACTGAAAACAATCCTTCCATTTTACTAATATGTAAAGGAAATTCACTTTAGGCAAAATGTGCAACTGGTAACATAGGGTAGTTACGAATGCAGCTGGAGGGGTCTGGGCTCAGTCAGTAAAGTGCACTCAGTCTCACAAGCATGAAGACCTGTTTGATCCCCAACATCCATGTAAAAAGCCGGGCTGGAGCACAGAGCATGGTACACTGCTGTGGAGGCCAGCCTGCCCAGCCTGACTGCGAAGTGCCAGGTCCCAGTGAGAGACCCTGTCTCAAAAAGGAGGTGGACAGCTCCTGAAGAACAAGACCTGAGGCTGACTCTGGCCTATACATGCACGTACACGTATGTGCATCTGCACTCACACTATACACACAAGACGTGTAGAGCACAGAGTCGGAGTGGACAGGAGGGCGAGGGTATGAAGTAGCCGAACTGCTGGGTATGTGATGATCAATGTGGAGTTTGGCTTTCTCATGGGTATTCCCTAAATTCATGACTAGAGCTAGCTATGGTGGACCCCGTCTACAATCATGGAGGTTTAAGCAAGGGGACCTCAAGTTTCCAGGCTAGCCTTGGAAATACAGCAAAACCCCATCTTAAAAAAAATGATATATAATGTAAATATATAAAAATAAATAAATATATTACAATAAAATCAGAAGGCTAATTCTTTTCACATGTGAAATCAGACTCTCCAGCCACTTCCAAAATTTCATTGCCCCTCAGGGTACAGAACCAGGCTTGGCTCCTGAGTAAAGCATTTGTCTAAATTATACAGAAAGACAGCTGTTATTCCAATACTGTATGGTTACATTTCAGAGTTTCCAGGGTTATTCCTAGAAGGGCTGCTGCTTTATAATCGCTTTTTTAAAAAGCAAAGTAATTATTCTATAAGAGGAAAAGGAAAAATAAACGCATGAAAGTCAAGCAAAAATTATATATACCTGTCTAAACATTAATTTCAAAAGCAATTTATAAGGACTGAAACTTAAACTTAATAAATTAGTAATCCATTAGGTACATAATTAACATTTCATTGGGAAGGGAGCTGGGAAGATGGCTAAGTGTGTAAAGAGTGCGCTGTGCAAGCTTCAGGGTTTAGTTCCAATCCTTAGCACCTATGTGAAAATCTGGCAGGGGCAGCAGCCTGTACCAAAGCACTGGAGGGATGGAGACAGGTGGACCCTGTAGCTTGCTGGCCATCCAGCCTAACTGAATGGATGAGCTTCAAGTTCAGTGAGAGACCCTGACTCAAAATAGTAAGGTTGGCATGCTGGGCATGGGGACGCAGGCTTTTATCCCAGCACTCAGGAGCCAGATACAGGCCTGGTCTACATAGTGAGTTCCAGACCAGCTGAGCTACAGAGAAAACCTGCCTTAAAAAAAGTCGAGGGGGCTGGAGAGATGGCTCAGTGGTTAAGAACACTGACTGTTCTTGCAGAAGACCTGGGTTTGAATCCCAGCACCCACATGGCAGCTAACAACTGCCTGTAACTCCAGTCCCAGGGGATCTGACAGCCTCTTCTGTAACAACTGCCTGTAACTCCAGTCCCAGGGGATCCAACAGCCTCTTCTGACCTCCGTGGGCATTGCACGACACAGGTGCGCTTACCTACATACAGGCAATACACGCGTACACATAAAATTAAAAGATAAAAAAAATTAAAAAGTCGAAAGAGATAGAAGACCCCCAACACCAACCTCCGGCCTCCACAGCAGCATTCAAACACATAAAATCAAGTTACAGAACCCGTTTTCCTCTCCTACCGCTGGTACTGAGCCCAGGACCTTGGCCATGCTGGCAAGTGCTGTGTCACTGAGCCACACCTGGAGTCATTACAGGAACTTAAAAAATTTTTTTGTCATTTGTCTGTGGCATACACACTGAAGTTGGAGGATAGCCTGCAGAAATCAGTTCTTTCCTTCTAACCACGTGGGGTCAAACTGAGGTTGTAAGCCCTGGTGGTAAGCCTTTACCCAGCATCTTACCAGCCCCTACCCTCCTTTTTTGCCCAGGCTGGCCTTGAACTCCTGATCCTGTCACTACCTCCCAAGTGCTAACATTGCTGGTGCATGCACCATGCTGCAGCTGGCCTGGAACTCACTATGTAGACCAGGCTGGCCTGGAACTCAGAGATCCACCTGCCTCTGCTTCCCAAGTGCTGGGATGAAAGGTGTGTGCCTGGCTATGCTGTTCCCTAGTGACAAGCAGTCAAATGGAGACAGGAGCGCTGGGCTGAACCATAGGACCTTAAGCAGCTGAGGGAAGAGGCAGAGACCATCGTTCATGATGATGAAACTGTGACGAGGCAGCAAAGATGGCCGGGGCTGAGCACCACTCTAAAAATCTGTGCTCACCTAAAACCAAGTATTTCTAAGTAAATGCTATGTCTCAATATCGGCCTCTGGTAAAGAGGCCTCTCTCTTTTTTTTCCCTATGAAAACTAGTCCCAATCACCAAGCGTGTTCACCGTGTAGTGCTATGTTCCCGGTGCAGGTGCCGCCCCCCACAAGCAGGACTGGGAGGGGGCGGGACTGGGGGACTGCCAGCCTCTCACTACAAAGGAGATGCAGATTTCAGGGACTCCAACCAGGGCAGCTCATTTTCCTCAAGCCAACACTGGAGCCCGGGTCTCTGAATTTCCAAGGCCAGCATTCTTCATTTGACCTCCAGAACACATCGTTAGTGGTCACAGGGCTTCCCTGGGAGAGGATAATGGGCAGGAAAGTTTCTTGCTCTTCATTCCAGGGGGCTGCAGGGGGCGCAGAGGTGAAGTGCCTGCCCAGCAAGTGTGGGGCTATGGGTTTGATCCCTAGCACCATAAACAATAAACAAATAAATACATAAACAGCTTTTAAAAACAGTAATAGCTGCACAGCAACCAAAACTGAACACTTGCAAGTGTTTTAAAACTCAAGGCATATCATCATTTTCTTTCTTTAGTCTGTTGTGTTATGTTGCCCAGGCTACCTTCAAATACCTGCTCTTCCTGCCTCAGCCTCCTGAGGAGCTTGGATTTTAACAGATGTATGATGCGGAACACGCCATTTAATAGCTCTATGCAAATGATACTGTCCCATATCACTGACTCTTTTCTAATGAAAGTAAAATGGAGATGGATGTGGCAGCTCATGTCTGTAACTCCAGCACTGGGAGGCTGAGGCAGGAGGATCAGGAGTTCAAGGCCATCTTCAGCTACACAGCCAGAGATACATGAGACTGCCTCAAAAGGAAAAAAAAATTAAAATTAAATTTATTCAGTCAAGGTGGGGTATGCCTGTAATCCTAGCACTTGGGAGGCAGAAAACCACAACTTCAGTGTTACCCTGGGCTACATAGTGACTCTGTATCGAACTGTATTCAAATGCTTGTCTTGAAATAGAAGGTTAATATATATTTTTTCACTCTCTGCTTACAACAAATAGCATCCTTGCATCCTTAAGATCTGTTAAAACAAAGCAACATCTTTCCAACTCTGTTTTCTCTGAACCCCTGTATGAAAAGTCCTTTACTTACACCTGGGAGGAAAGCAAGCTGATTACAATGTTACTTCCACTGAATTAAGTTTTATAGTAGCTCACTGGGGGTGGGGTGGGGGGCAGCTCCTGGCTTCCTCAAAGGAGAGCCCACACAGCAGACATGGGCAAAAAAGAAACCAGCATCCAAAGACTGATAACAGGAAAAAAGGCTCAGATGCTTTTGTTAGTAAAGAGGGGAAACAGAGCACACCTCCACCCCCGCCCCCCACCTGGTTTCCTGTTTTCTGTTCCACTCAGCTCTACTGGAGCTGGGAAGCCTTGTCGCAGACCTCCAGACACTTGTATGAACTGGATTCTGTTGGTTCTGGGTGCTTGGCTTGTTCTGACAAGTCATCTGAATTTAAGCTGGATTTCAAACTACAGGGCTCACTATGTACCCCTGGCTGGCCTGGAACCTGGTATGCAGACCAGGCTGGCCTCAAACCCACAGAGATCCACCTGCCTCTACTCCTTGAGTGCTGAGAGTAAAGGCCTGTGTCACCACACCCTGCCTCAAATTATCATTTAAATAAGGTAATGGCAGCACACCCCTGTAATCCCAACACTTGGGAGGCTGAAGCTGGTGGATTTGCCTTAAGTTCAAAGCCAGCCTGGGCTACCTAGTGAGACCCTGCCTCAGAAATAAATTAGGTCATAACTGTGGCAGTCCTGGTACTAAGCAGTGACTCTACTACTCTTGTTTTTGTTTTGACAGGGTGTCCCTGAAGCCTCAGCTGGCCTTGTAACTCACTCTGCAGACGAGGCTGGTTTTGTTCTCACAGAGATCCACCTGTCTCTGCCTCCTGAGTTCTGGAATTAAGGTATGCCTGGCTGTTTTGGTTTTTTTTTCAGACAAGATCTCTCCATATAGTTCAGGCTGGCTTAAACACTCAACCCACCTGCCTCAGCTTCCCAGTGTGCTGGGATGGCACACATTCAGGACCAGCTAGGATAGCAGAGGCTCTACCCCAGGGAGGGCTGCCGAGCTGCAGGTAATGGGCCAAATCCAGGTTTCAAACGCTTTGCCAGAACACAGCCAAGCTCATTTGTCTAACCTTCAGGTCACAACAGCAGCGATGAGCAAGTGACAGGGCACATGGGCTGCACAGCCCTGCACAGAACGTCTGCTGACTCTCCCTCACCCTCACCGGCACCTCCATATTCTGCCTGAGTTCACTTCCCAACACCCCCTTAGTTCCAAAGTTACAGAACCACGGGCTATTCTAAACAAAACTGCCCCCGCCAAACCCACACCATGCAGAGCAGGTCTCTGCTCCGTCACCTCATCTTTGACAAGCCACTTCACATAGTCCTTAAAATTCAGGGGCTGGAGACGTGTAGTTCAGCTGGCAGAGTGCTTGCCTGGCATGCATGAAACCCTGGGCTCCATGCCCGGTTGTGCGTAACCAGGCATGGTGGTGCACACCTGTAATCCCTGCGTGTGGGAGGTGGAGGCAGGAGGGTCAGAAATTCAAGGTTAGGGGACTGGCTAAGGAATCTGGTCCCCTGTCTTCTGACCACTGAGGACAACTTTACTGATGTACAAATACCACCCCCCCCCGGCATGCATGCATACGTTCATGAATGCAAATACCCCCAGGCATGCATGCATGTGTGTAAATAACCCCCAGCCATGCATGCATGCAAATAAATAATAAATAAATAAATAAAAATAGTTGGTTCAGGGTTATCTTCAATAACAGCGAGTTCAAGGCCAGCACCGGCCACACAGGCCCTGCCTGAACTCCGGGATGCCTCGTCCTCCAGGAAACCTCTAGATGTCCCGGCGGCCTCCCGACCCGCTCCTCGGACTCCAGCCCCGGCTCTCACCTCGGTCCCCGATTCGGCCCTGCGGAAGTCACTGCACATCGCGCCCGGCGATCCTCAAGCTCGACTTTCCCGCCCGCCACGCCATGAACAAGCCCGAGAGGCGCAGCCAGCCAACCTGGCGTAGTGCGCATGCGCGGCCCCCACGCCCCGCCCCGACCGCGAGCATGCGCAGTAGAGATGCTGCGGCCCTCTCGATGACGTCATCCCCGCGCCGCCCTACGCTGGCTCTTCGTTTCCTTGAAGACCTTGAGTCCCTTGAAGCTTTCGTTTTCTTTTCCTCCATCGCCATTCGTTTTTATCATGCAAAGTTAGCAACATGCACTTAATGACTTTTAAAAACTATTAAATACATCCGGCGCCGGCGCGGCCTGAGATCCGGGCACGGGAGGGGGGAGGGGCTGCTCCTGGTTTTGCTGTTTTTCTTTTTTCCTCCCAAGGGCTAGAATTACTGGCGCACACAGCACCGTGCCCGGGGGTGGGTCTGGGCACCAAAGTGCATGCTGGGCAAGCATTCTATCCAGTCAGCTACTTTCCCAGACCACGTTTATCAGTTCCTGGGCGAGGGAAGTAGCGGAAGTCGAATAATTAATTGTATTACTATGGCTGTCAAGTGCCCATTCACTGGATACAGAATATTCACACGTCATGCATATATAATAAATCTGCACCTTGTATGTACAGTGTGTTCTAACGCAGTGCTATCTGTGACAGACTAGTTACCATACAGCACGTCTGTGTTCTGGGAACGGAGTCCAGGAAGCATGCCTGGATGCAGCTTATAACCTATTGTGTCGGTTACTGGAGGTCTTCTGAAATTCGCCTTCCAACAGCTGTATGTGTTGTTTACATGGCAACTGAGGTTGGCACTGTGCTAGTTTTCTTAGGTCCTCACATTCCTGTACCTGCGTAATTAAGAACTAATGATGGGGGCTGGAGAGATGGCCCAGCAGTTATGAGCACTAAGCTGTTCTTGCAGAGGACCCAGATTCGATTCCCAGCACCCACATGGTGACTAATAATCATCTGTAACTCCAGTTCCAGGAGATCGATGCCTTCTTCTGACCCCCATGGACATTGTACAACATGGATGTCCTTACATACATGCAGGCAATACACTCATACACATAATAAAAATAATAAAAAAAGAACTATTGCTCATAAAAGTTAACACTTGAGAGTGCTTAGTATCTGCCAGTGCTGCCCCAAGTGCTTTATAGAACCCACAGCTCAGTCCTGTGAGGTAGGGACTGTCTTCCCCATGTCATAGGTGAGGACTCTGGCACAACTTTGGCTCTTGTTACTTTACAAAGAAATTGTAATGAGTTGACATAACAATGGGAAATAGGACGTAAGGATCATGTGTACGAACAAGTCCTTAAAGAAGCCTTGCTGTGAAGGAGATAGCATTTTAAACATAAACAAGATCTAGGGATGGATAGATGGATGGATAGACAGACAGACCAACTTGAGGTCTGTTTGTTTGTTTGCTCTGGGGACAGGATCTTACATTACAGCCCAGGATGCCCTCAGACTTGTGGTCATCCTGCTGTCTCAGCCTCCCAAGTACAGTGATTACAGGCCTGTGTCACCATGTCCAGTTAGATTTGAGTTTTCAGTAGTGAGCCATATGACCATTCTCTCTCTCTCTCTCTCTCTCTCTCTCTCTCTCTCTCTCCTCTATCTATATATCTCTATATATCTGTGCATTATAGCGGCACACATCTGAAATCCTCAGCATTTGGAAGTGTAAGGCAGGAGGAGCCAACCTGGGCAACATTCCTAGGCACTGGCTAAAAAAATGAAGGAAGGGAGCCAGTGCAATGGCCGAGCAGGAAAGGGCACTTGCTGCTAACCTTGGCAAACTAAGTTCAATCCCCGTGACTCACATGATGGATGGAGAGAACCAGTTCCCTCTTTTTGTTGTCCTCTGACCTCTACAGGCGCTCCATGTCACATATATGCCCCACATACATACATACATACATACATACATACTCACGAATAAATAAATACAAACAATTATTTAAAGGGAAGGAAGGGAGAGAGGAAGGAAGAGAAAGACCATTCTTTATTTTTTTTGTATTTCTGAGACAGGGTCTCCCTGTAGTCCCAGCTGGTCTGAACTCACTACATAGACCAGGCTGGCCTTGAACGCGTAGAGATCTGCCTGCCTCTGCCTCCCAAGTGCTAGGATTAAAGGTGTGCTCCACCACACCAGCAAGAAAGACCATTCTTGAACCATTCTAGCACACAGAGGGGTGAGAGAGGGCCTAAAGCATTAGCCAACAGAGAACCTGCAGTAATTATTTTACTAGGGAAATGCCCCCTCACTTGTGACCCTTAATAATATTTAATACTCACCGTGTTGGGCCCATTCCATTGCACAGCTTCTCCACAGTCAGGTTTGTGAAGGGACACTAGAGGCGGCACAGCGGCACATCACACATTTCTCAGACTGTGTCCCCTTGGCTAAGTGGAGTGACTGCACTAGACTTGGCCATCAGCATCAAAATGAAAAACCAGCTCCTGGACTGAAAGCCCAGATGCCTATTGTCACCTAGCTGTCTTCCAGTGTTCATTGCATAGCCTACAGAATAACACAAGCTTGTGAAGTGTTTCCTTAGCAATACCCAAGTTGCTCCTTGAATAAATTGTAGTGTGTTTGGTTGCATGTCACAGGAAATGCAATTCTTATTTAATAATAAATGGGATTTTCTGAGTCACACAGGGAATTAGAGAGATAAGGCAAGCTTCAGAGTTAGCTAATGAGAAGCCAGGTTAGACCAACAGGGCCACAGAGCAAGATCTTCTATCAGGAAAAGGGGAAATAGTCATAGAATCTAGTTATAAAAGAACTTCGATCCTTTGATTCATCTGGAAAAAACTTAATGTGTCAGGAGACCATGGACTCAGCAGTGAAGTAAACTTGAGATCTGTATGTGTTTGCTTTGGGGACAAGGTCTTATAGGTCTAGGATGCCCTCAGACTGTAGCCACCCACTGCCTCGGCCTCCCGAGTCCAGGAATTACAGGCCCATGTCACCCTCCCCAGCTAGATTTAAGTTCTCGTTAGGTGAGGACACTGACGCTCAGAGAGGCTTAGCTCTCATATACTCTCACCAGGATGGAGAAGGGATGGCATGTGGCAGGAAGCTGGCTGATCACATTTCCATCTGCACACAGGAAGCAGACACGGAGAGGTGGGTTGAGGCTATGAAGTCTCAAAGCCTGCCTCCAGTGGTATACTTCCTCCAGCAAGACTCCACCTCCTAAACGTTCCATGATTGCCCCAAACAGCACCACCAACTGGGGACCAACTGTTCAAACACATTAGCCTGTGGAGGGTACTTCTCATTCAAACCACCGTACCCAACAATCAGTTAGTACTTTTTACCAGGTGTCAGGACAGTGAATCATGCTGATGTGTGGATCCTTGATAAATGGGATGGGAAGGGGGCCTAACTCTGGGCTTCTCCTCCAAACCTGTGATCCCAGTTTAATCATGACAAAAACATTAGACAAATTCCAGCAAAGGGCCATCCTACAAAACACATGACTAAAAACTGTAAACATTGCCGGGCATGGTGGCACACACTTTTAATCCCAGCACTTAGTGAGGCAGAGGCAGGCAGATCTTTGTGAGTTTGAGGCCAGCCTGGTCTATGTAGCAAGTTCCAAGCCAGCTGGGGCTACAGGGAGACCCTGTCTCAAAAAGACAAAAATACAAAAAACAAAACAATCCCCCCTCCAAACTCTAAATGTCATCCAAAACAAAGTCTGGCCCAGAATAGTGCATTCCTGTAATTTCAGCATGCAGGAGGCTGAGGCAGGAGGATCACCATGAGTTTGAGCCCAGCCTGTGCTACATAGCAAGTACCAGGCCTATCTGAGTTATATAACAAGACCCTGTCTCAAAAAACCCAAGCAGAAAAAACCCCACAAAAACAACAACTAAAACCCAACAACAAACTAGGAAAGTGCATACGTGTATCACAGCCAGGAGAAGACTGAGGACACCTGGTTCCTTGGATGGGATCCTGGGACAGAGGAAAGAATATTAGGATAAAATCTAGAGAATCAAAATAAAGTATAGACTTAGTTAAGGACAAGGAGCAGCCGCTAAAGCAGCAGCAAGCTGACAGCTGCACATGGGGCAGGGGAGAAGGCTCAGCTGATAAAGGGTTTGCTGTGCCAGCACAAGGACCCAAACCTGGCTCTCCAGCACCCATGTAAATCCAAACACAGAAACACACACACCTAGAATACCAGGGCTAAATAAAGAGGCAGAAACGGGCAGATCCCTGGAACTCATTGGCTGGTAGTGGTCAGAGTGTTTTGTCACAGCAGTGAAGAACAAACTAAGACAAGCTACATTCAAGAATCCTGCGGATGCTCATATTAAATGACTAAAGCCTTCCATATAAACTTTAAAATCCCGTTGAATGGTATATTTGTTTGAACCATCCATGGCAAAGGACTGTTTGCTGTCTTGTTAGGCAACATAGAGTAGAACCAGGGAGCTCATCTTTACCCTTTATTACTTACTTTAGACTTGAAAGTTTTAGTTCCTCGAGTCTCCTCAGACTGCTTGTCGAGCTGAAATAGATAAGTTTTCTTCTCGTTTGATCTTAGCATTTGTAAGGAATAAATAATTGATCAGCATAGGAATTCTGGGAATATATTTAGCTTATGCTCAGCATGAAACTATTTTTAGATGTCCTTAGGCATCAACCCAGAATGTTCATCTGAAGGATGTCAGCTGCCACCTGGGAAGTGAAGAGACAGCGCACTAAGATTAGGAGATGGGAACGTGCCTAGAGCGGCGGGCAGCTGTCAGCTTGCTGCTGCTTTAGCGGCCGCTCGACCTGTGCTTTCAAAACTTCCATAGGTCTCTCATAAAACTCTAATCTTTTTGAGGGCAGAATTCTTCCAGTTTCAAAAAAATCTGGCTAGAAGCAGAAACTTCAAAATAAGTTGAAGAGAAAGTTTAAACAGGTAAATGGTTTTATTGTGGGACTGGGAAGATGGGGCAGGGTTGTGTGTGCACATCTGTGAGCCTATGGAGAGATGGATGGAAGACACAGAAGAAGCCCCAGAAGCCCTCGGGCCAGTGAGTGAGGTGCACAACGCAGAGTAACAAAAGGCACCCTGTCTCGGCCGCGTGTGGCGCACGCCTTTAGTCCCAGCACTCGGGAGGCAGAGGCAGGCGGAGCTCTGGGAGTTCAAAGCCACACTGGCCTACATAGAGAGTTTCAGGCCAGCTGGGGCTACAGGGAGACGCTGTCTCAAAAAGACCCCCCAAAAATAAATAAATAGAGATTCTGTCTCCCAGCTAGGTGGAAAGTAGAGACCAGCACTGGAGGCTGACCTCTGACCTCCACCATGCACCAGGGCATCAGTGCCCAGACTCACACAAATGAACACCCACACCCACACCACATACCACACACCACATGTACATCACATACACACCACACACCATACACACACATCTCACACACACAGATACTGCGCATACACATACAGTACATATAGCACACGTATACCACATACACACCAAACACGTGCACACACCACACACACATATACCTCACATACACCATACACACATATACACCACACAGAGACACCACACACACACACACACACACACACACACACACAGACACACACATATATACTACATACATGACATACCTACACCACACATACATATGAAAGAAAGAAAAAGAAAGAAAGAAAAAAAGAAATAGATAAAATCTCACTGAGCTGGGTACAGTGGGGCACAGCTTGTAATCCTAGCACTCTCGAAGTTGGAGGAAGCCAGGAGGATAGAGGTCAGGGTTATCTACTTATACATAGTGAATTCAAGGCCAGATTGGGCTACATAAGACCTTATCTCAATGAATAAGTAAGTAAATAAATGAATAAATAATCTAAGTGTGGTGGTATACATCTTTAATCTCAGCACTCAGGAGGCAAAGGCAGACAGAACTCTGTGAGTTTGAGGTCAGCCTGGTCTATATAGTGAATTCTTGGCCTGCCAGGGCTACATAGTGAGACTCTATCTCAAATAAATAAATTTAAAATAAAAACAATGCAGAAAAACTGGGATAAAAACAATTAACATGAGATCTACACACCTAATGAAATGTCAGTGTATTTTTCACTGTTGTGAACTACTGAGGCAGTGTTGCACAGCCCCTTGATGGCGCCTACCTTGCATAACTGAGATGCTATACCTATAAACATTTGTTTCTCTCAAACCCAGCCCTCGACGGCAGTCACCATGCTGCTCTGATTCTTTGAGTATTTTAATACCTCTGTTTTTAATTACCTTTCTCACTGCTGTGGCGAGATACCTGACACAAGGAACTTAAGGAAGGGCTTATTTTGGCTCCATAGTCCATGGAAGGCGTGGTGGCTAGAGCTGAGGTGGCTGGACACACTGTGCCTACAGTTCAGAAGCAGAGAGAGGTGAGTGCTGGCCCTTGGCTCACTTTGTCCTTTGTTCAGTCCAGGACCCCACTCATGGACTGGTGTACCCACATTTGAGGTGGGTCTTCCCATTTCAGTTAACCTAATCTAGATCGTCCCTACAGACACCTAGAGGCCTATGGACCAGGCTTTACATCCAATCAGGAAAAGTTGTTGCTCCCATAACCTTCATGCTCTTTAGTGAGAACATCTTGCTTGCGGGTTGGTGTTGTAGCATTCAGGATTCATTGATGACACCCCTGGCCTGCACAGCACCTTCCAGCACTGTGAAAGCTGGCCAGCGGGGAGGAAGTTTCAGACCAGGTCCAGCTTGATTTCTCTGTGTTCTGCCTTTAGCAATGGGGTCTTACCATGTGCTTCTGGTAACCGGCAGCCAAGGCAATGGCAGCAGCCTGCTCTTTGGATGCCTTCGGGTCCTCCCTGACCAGTAACGCACAGAGAGGACTCCCATGCTTGGCACTGAGGTTTTCAGTTAATAACCATGTCTTTTGAAGAACATAATTTATTTTTTGAGACAGGGTCTTCTATGTGCCCTGGCTGGCTCAGAAGTCCCTATGTAGACCAGGCTGCCCTCAGGTTCACAGAGGTCTGTCTTCTTCTTCCTCCCAGACTCTAGAATTAAAGTTGAGCACAACCACGCCTGCCCTAAGAGTATGATTTTTATTTACTATTTTTATTACTTTATGTGTTTGAGTGTATTACCTGCATGTATATAAGTGCACCCATGTTGTGCAATGCCACAGAGGTCAGAAGAGGGTGTCGGATCCCCTGGAACTGGAGTTACAGACAGTTGTTAGCCACCATGTGGGTGCTGGGAGTCGAACCCAGGTCCTCTGCAGGAGCAGCCAGTGCTCTTAACCACTGAGCCATCTCTCCAGCCCCATAATAGTATGATTTTTTTTTTTTGGTCTTTTTGAGACAGGGTCTCCCTGTAGTCCCAGCTGGCCTGGAACTCACTATGTAGACCAGGCTGGCCTCGAACTCACAGAGATCCTCCTGCCTCTGCCTCCCAAGTGCTGGGACTAAAGGCACGTGCCACCATGCCAAGCTAAGAGGGTGATTTTTAACATTCAAATTTCTACACATAGGCACACACTGCATAATGATCTTTCAGTCAATGATAGACTGCATATACCACAGTATATATCATGGCCCAGGTGTGTAGCAAACTGTACCATCAAGGTCTGTGTAAAGTGTGCTGTGATAGCGGCACAGCAAAATGATACCTTAGAATCTGTTAAGAACGGCTATTTATGGAAGAGTAGGTGAAACTTTTTCATTGAGAAGATCATTTTTTATTCACCCCCTCCTTGGCGTACAACTGGAGCTCCTGAGACAGACAGACACTTGTAGCCCTGGCTCTTGTGGGACCCTTGGAATATTCTCTCACAGGTCCTCCAATGTGAGTCCACTCAGGATCTGTGCCCATCTTCCTCGCTGAGGAACTATGCCCTGGTGCCCTGCTGAGGGTGCAGCTTGATGGACCAGGTGTCCTCCACAGGAGGCCACAATCAACCCTCTGAAGCTGGTGTGCAAGTGCAGGGGTAAAACTCTCACCCACACTGTGTCTGTCAGCTGGCCCCAGGCTGCACACCTCTTAGCCAGAGTTTCATAAAGCTTGTGAGAACACACTTCTCCTACCCTGGGATTCCCCTCTCAGTCCATAGGGGCTGGGGACATGGGTTTGGCTGTCCTGTGTTCATGCTCATTTCCATCACTCTGCCTAGACAGTCAAATGCCCACTTTCAGCCACACCCCACCCACAGGCCCACAGAGTAAGGCCTGTGGTCATAGTAGCACATGCAGATGGGGAATCAAAAGGAGCCCCAAATGAGCTTCCTAATGCTATGACGTCTAGGCTGAACTCGGCACATGCTACATACTAAGAAGGAGAAAGGATGGTTCAGGAAATTTAACCAAACAGCAAACTCCCTTTTCAATCTCCCCGGTACTGACTTTGTGGAAAGAGACCATGCTATACCTAAAGCAAAGTTCAATTTTATAGCTGCACCAAAGGGAGGAGGAGGGCTGGGGTGGCTTATGCCAGTGACCTGCATGTGCCAGGCACTGATGACGTATGATGCTTAACTGTGATTGTCAACTCCACAAGATCCAGAATCACCTAGAGACAAGCTTCCAGCCACACCTGTGAGGGATTCTCTAGATTGGGTTAGCTGAGGTGGGACAGCCTACCTTAACCGTGGGTGGCAGCATGCCATGGGTTGGGGTCCTGAACTGAACAGAACAGAGAATGCGAGCTGAGCGCCAGCCTTGAACTTCTGATGCTTCTTTCTTTGCCTCCAGAGTGCTGGAATGACAGGCATGCCCCATCATGCCCAGGTTCCATCTGCTATGATTTAAAAAAAAAGTATTTTATCTTATGTATATGAGTGTTTTGCCTGTCTGCATATATATACATACATACATACACACACACGCACGCACACACACACATACACACACACCCACCTACACACACACACACACACACACACACACACACACGCCATGTGTATGCCTGGTGCCCACAGAAGGCCCTGAAGTCAAGCTCCCTATCTATTGTTTGTCTCCCAGACTTTACCCTGTAATTCTCTGTACACATGTGCAGGCAGGTCAACCTCTGGTGTCCTCCTCAGTCACTAGCCACCTTTTTTCCCTTTTAGATAGGGTCTCACTATGTAGCCCTGGAGCTCACTGTGTAGATCAGGCTGGCCTCAAACTCCTGGAGATAGTCTGCCTCTAACTCCCAGGTGTGGGGATTAAAGGTGTGTTCCCCACACCTGGCCTCCACATTGGTTTTTTGAGATAGGGTTTCTCACTTGGCCTGGAACTCTTTCATCAAGCTGGGTCGACTGGCCAGAGAGCCCCAGGGACCCCATCTGTTTCCCCAGCATTGGGATTGTCACACCAAGTTTTTATGTGGGTTCTGGGGATCAGACTCAGGTCCTCATGCTTGTGTGGCAAGCACTTTACCAACTGAGGTCTCTCCCAAGCCCAGATCTGTCCATTTTTAGTCTTAGTAGTCCTTCCAGTGCCTTCAAAGAAGTTGTTCTTACCTCTGTGAGGCTTTTGCAGTTGTTTTCCCTGACAGGGCTGTTCCCAGTATATAGTCTGGCTGTTTCAAAAGATACAAGACTCAAGCCCTATTAAACTGTTATTATAAGATAAGCAAATAGTAAACAAAATATGTGTTTTTACAAAAATTAATGTCACTTTCTGTTTATTTTTTACTTATCAGCAAAGATGCTACTAAAATACTTTCTAAGTAACTGAAAAGCAAGGCAGATGGCCAGCGAACTGCACAGGTTAATTCACAAACTGTGTAGTTAACCCCGAACAATGGAGATAAAAGAAACACTCTCCAAATTAGGCTGAGTGGCTCTTTCCTGTCTAAGGACAATCCCATCCTCACCATTAAGTGCTGATTGTTCCCTGAAGCAAATTTCTCTTTATGCAAAGAATAAAGTGATCAGGCAGCTCATAGGCAGCTGGAGTTTGTCTTCTGCCTCCTCCACATCTGGGGTTGTATGGACCATATGTTGCGGCAGGGGTGTGGGCAGGCTGACATTGCAACCTTGTAACGTGACTCAGCAGTTAAGAGCACTGGCTGCTCTTGCAGAGGACCTGGCTTCAGTTTCCAGCACCCACATGGTAGCTAACAAGCATCTGCAACTCCAGTTCCAGGGGATCCAACATCCTCCTCTGGCTCCCATGGGTACTGAACCTGTGCACTTACACACATGCAGGCAAAACACTCATGCACATAAGATTTAAAAATAAAAGTTAAAAATTTAAAAGTCAGGCATGGTGGCAGGTGCCTGTCATCCCAGTGCTGGGGAAGAGGGGACAGGAGGATTCCTGGGACTCTCTGGCCAGCCAGTCTGGCATAATTGGTGAGGCCCTGTCTCAAAGGAGGTAGACGGAGATCCTGGGGGTGACACCTGCCCTGGCATCCCTATGCACACACACACATGCCCCAGCACCCAGATGAACATATACCCACACACATAAGGATTAGGGCTGAGTCAGGGATCCACACTGAACTGCTCTCTGGGCCTGGGCTGGGCTGAGCCTGTCAGAGTGCGGGCTCCTAGGGAGGCACAAAGGTCTGCAGTTGTGCAGGCTGCAGTGCCCAGGGAGGCCAGCCCACCTGGGCAGGGTATAGCAGCTGTAACCAGAGCTGTCTGTCTTTATTTCTGTGTTGTCCAAAGCCAACCTGTTGCTGAGGTGACCAGCCCAGAGGCATGCAAGGGCTGAGAATTTCACACTGGGTTCTCTGGGCCAGGAGGGAAGATTGTATGGCAGCCCTGCAGGGGCAATTAGAGTCTCAGGAAACCAAGCCTAGGGGGTGTTTCCCCAGAGTTAATTCTTTTTCTCTTCCTGGGTTGACAACTACCTTTGGGCAGGGATAATGTTTGCTGAAAATATCTCCCACTGAGCAGATTTGAAATCAAAAGCAAGATTAAATGTCCAGGCAGAAAAGCTTAAGGAAAAAAACAAGACTGAGCTGCAGGCCTCTCCTTGCCTCTGACAACTGCCGGTTGGTCGGTTGTGGGCGGCTGTGCCTGAGAGGCCAAGGCCTCTTCCCTCCACTGAGAAGGAAATGGAGCAGAACAAGCCCAGGTCACTTCCCCGACTTTCCCGTCCCCACCCGAACAACCTACACAGAGCCAGAGTGTCTCTACAGTAAAAGGAGCTTAGTGATCCTGGCACAAGTGGATCTGTATCTAAAGCCGAATTCCTTGCAAAATATTTTTATCCACTGGTTGGCAAGACTGAGCCTAAAAACTATTCCTTTTATTTCATTTTATTGTACATTATACACACCAGGAAGCCAAGTATGGTGGCTCATGTGGGAAATTCAGCTCTCTGGAGACTGAGGCAGGAGGATTGGGAGGGGTCCACACCTGCCTGAATTCCATAGTGAGACATCTCAAAAACCAAAGCAACCTTCAGGTCAGGAGGAGACCAGGAAGGAAGAGGGAGAGGAGACAGAGAGGACTAGGGCCTAGTTACTGGGAAGAGGAAGGGGATCAGTAGGAGTTAGGGGATCAGTAAGAGAGGGTAACGGGCTGAATACAGTAATATGATAAAATGCATTATATGCATGTATAAAATGTCATATATATAACTGAAAATATCAGTTCTATATTGTTATGTTTAATTAATGTATGCTAATGCAAAGCTTGGGTGGCTCAGTAGTAGAGGGCTTGCTCAGCCATCCTGAGGACCAGAGTTCCATTCCAACCTACATTCTTCCTCATACAGGTTCCACTAACCTCTCAGTACCATGACATTGGGACCCGAGACTCTGGCACGGGAACCTTTGTGGGAGAAGCCAAGTCCAACCACAGACAATTAGCATCACCAATGCTTTTTAAATATGCAAATGCCAGGGACGGGGAATGACGGCTGGTAGAGTGCTTGCCTCGCACCTGAAGCCCTGGGCTTGATCCCCAGTACCACGTAAACCAGGTATGGTGGCCCATGCCTGTGGATCAGAAGTTCAAGGTCGTCTTTGGATACATAGTGAGTGTGAGGCCAGCATGGCCTACATGAAGCCAAAGACAGGCAAGCAGACAGACAGACAGAAACACCCATGACATGACATAATATTATATGAGGAGCGGTTAAGAGCACTGTCTGCTCCTGCAGAGGACCCAGGTTCGGGTCCCAGCACCCACATGGTAGCTAACAACTGCCTGTAACTCTGGTTCCAGGGGATCCAGTGCCCTCATCTGACCTCCAAGGGCATTGCATGGCATGGGTGTACCTACCTACATGCAAGCAATACACTCATGCACGTAAAATAAAATAAATAATAATTTATATTAAATTCTATTGTTGGGGACTCAGATAGAAAGCTGTATCTGAAATTGACCTGGAAATTCTGTGGATTTCAAATGGTTTGTCTTTTAAAATTTTTTTCCTGCTGGGATTGAAGCCAGGGCCTGTGTGCGCCAGGTAAGTTTGACCACTGAGCTGTAGCCGAGGCCTGCTGCTTGGTTTGGCTTCTAGAACGTCACACACTGAGTAGAACTTTCTGTGCAAAGACAGTGCTGCAAGAATTTCAGGACAGTTGCTCTCTTGAAACTGCGTAGTTTCCCATCCTGTCCACTTCTCTGCCACATACCCCTGACCACAGTATTCATTTTCGGCTGAAATGTTTGGAGTTTCCTTAACTGCTCCTCTTATGGCATTGTGAAATTAAAATATATGCATTTCTTATGAAAGAAAAACATTCACAGTAATAAGCTTGTTTTGAATGAAAAAAAAGCAAGTTAATTTCTTTGGGTGAAAGGTGTGTTTTCGCTCCTGCCCCACTGTTTGTCACTCTGTAGCACACGCAGTGCTGTTGTAGCAACAGACTGGACTCATTACCTTCTGAAGACTACGTATCCAAATAATCAGAATTCCACTTGCATAAATGAAGTAATCGGGCATACACAAACACACACACACACACACACACACACATACACGACAGCTACAAAAGTAAGCTTTAAGGATTAAAGTAACTTTAAAAAAATATTTATTTATTTATTTATGTGTATGCGTGTATTGCCTGCATGTAGGTAAGTGCACCCCTGTCACGCAATGCCTGTGGAGGACAGAAGAAACTCTCGTGTCCCCTGGAACTGTTGATACAGACGGAGTTGTTAGCTGCCATGTGGGTGCTGGACCTGGGTCTTCTGCAACAACAACCAGTGTTCTTAACTGCTGAGCCATCTCTCCAGCCCCCACGATTAAAGTAACTTTTTAAAGATGTGTAAAATAGCTGGGTGTGGTGGCACACACCTTTAGGCCCAGCACCCAGGAGCTTGGGAGGCAGAGGCAGCCAGGTGTCTGTGAGTTCAAGGCCAGCCTTGTCCCCATAGAGAATCCATGCCAGCTGGGGCTACAGGGAGACCCAGTCTCAAAACGAACAACAACAAAAAAAGATGTGTAAAATCACTGGATGTTCTAGTCTGCCCTCCATTGCTGTGACAAAACACTCTGAGCAATACCAGCTTGGGGAGGAAAGGGTTTATTTGGCTCACTTCTCCCAGGTCACATTTCATCAGGGAGCCCAAGGTAGGACTCACGGCAGGAACCTGGAGGCAGGAGCCGAAGTACAGGCCATGGAGGATCGCTGCTTCCTGGCTTGGCCCCTTGGCAGTGCTCAGCCTGCTTTCTTATACAACCCCAGGGGTGTCACCGCCCACAGTGGGCTGTGGCTGGGCCCTCCCACATCACTCCGCAATCAGGAAAATGTCCCACAGACATGGCCATAGGCCAGTCCAATGGCGGCAATTCTCCAGTTTAGGCTCCCTCTACCCAGTGTGTCAAGTTGACAAGTAAAGCATCCAGCACACTGGGTGTGGTGGGCATAACTGTTAATCCCAACATTCAGGACGCCGAGGCAGGTATGTGGCTTCCAGTTCAAGGTCAGCCTGTCTTGAAATAAAAAACAATGGCCAGTGAGACGGGATGGTAAAGGTAAAAGTACTCGCCTCCAAGCCTGATGACCTGAGTTTGATTCCTGAGTTCACTCGGTGGAAGACGAGAGCAGACTCCTGAAAGTGACTTTCTGATTTCCACACACTTGCTATAGCACTCGTATGCTCCCCCCCCAAACAAATATAATAAAAACAAATAGAATTGAAAGCAAAATAGAATATAGAGTATTTCTTCTAAAGTAGGAAAAACTTAAATCTATATTTATAGGTGCTCTCATTTATGTAGTGATATGGAAATAAATGGATTAAGTTGAAAGTTTAAACCCCTAGCTGTATGAACTACTAACTGGAAACCAATGAACTACGGTAATTAGCTAAGCTTCCTTCCCAAGCGTGACGCAAACAGTGTTGCTTCAGGGTCTACGTTCATCAAACAGTTTGTGTTTTGACACAAGGATCAAAGCAGAATCACAGGTGGTAATCCAGGAGGGGAACTTCCTCAATTGCTAAAATATATGTGGGGTGGCAGGGTATGGGGCACGCACCTCTAATTCTAGCACATAGGAGGCAGAGGTAGGTGGATCTCTCTGAATTATAGGCCAGCCTTGTCTACATAGTGTGTTCCAGGCCACCCAGGGCTTCATAGTGAGACTCTGTTTCAAAAAATAATAAAATAGGCCGGGCATGGTGGTGCACACCTTTAATCCCAGCACTCGGGAGGCAAAGACAGGCGGATCACTGTGAGTTCAAGGCCAGCCTGGTCCACATAGTGAGTTCCAGGACAGCTGGGGCTATAGGGAGACCCTGTCTCAAAAAGACCCCCCCCCAATAATAATAAAATAATTGAAACACACATACCTAAGATTCAAAGCCAGCATCTAGCTATGAGAGAGAACACTTGACATCTGTCCTTCTGGGTCTGGGTTACCTCACTCAGGACGATTATTTCCAGTTCTGTCACTTACTTGTGAATCTCATAATTTCATTTTTCTTAACTGTTGAATAATATCCCGTTGTGCAAATGTGCAATACTTTTCCTTATCCATTCTCTCAGCTGTTGGACATCTAGGCTGTTTCCATTTCCTGGCTGTTGTGAATAGAGAGCACTGGGCATGGATGAGCAGGTATCTCTGCAGTAGGATATAGAGTCCCTTGGGTATACGCCCAAGAGTGGTGTAGCCGGATCATGTGGGAGATCCATTTTTACCTCTTTGAGGAACCTGATTTCCATAGTGGCCATACCAGTTTCCACTCCCACGGGTGTAAGAGGTCATGGGGAGCGTGCTCACTGGAGGGGAGGTAGAATTCAGTGTTATAAAATGGGAAAGGGGAATAGTGGGATAGGAAGGCTAACTGTGGTAGGAATGGGAGGGCGGGGCAGAGGAGGGAGTATGGGGAGGACAACTGACACAAAAGAGCTTTTGTAAAAGTCATATGGAGGGGCTGCAGAGATGGCTCAGTGGTTAAGAGCACCGACTGCTCTTGCAGAGGACCCAGGTGGCTATGAACTGTCCTTAACTCCAGTTCCAGGGGAATCCGACGACCTCTTCTGACCTCTGCGGCATTGCACGACTCGGGTGCGCTCACATATACCAGGCAATACAGTCATACACATAAAATTAATAGTAATAAAATATATCTTTTTAAAGTCATATGCCAGGCATGGTGGCACATGCCTTTAGTCCCAGAATTCAGGAGGCAGAGGCAGGCGGATTGCTGTGAGTTCAAGGCCAGCCTGGTCTACATAGTGAGTTCAGGTCAGCTGGGACTACAGGGAGACCCTGTCTCAAAAAGACAAAAAAAAAAAAAAAAAGTCATATGGAAACCTCCTAGTGTAGAAGTTTCTAAACAACATACAATATAGAAGGCGTTTAAATGTATACCCTATAATGGGGGTTCAGGGGCCCTGTCAGACATCAAAGGCAGCAAATAAAAATCTTAATGCCAGGAATGGCTCCTTTTTGGAGTTGTTGACCAGGGGCCCCATAGAACCTCAAACAATGCTGGCTGGCTGTCGCCATTGCTCTTGGTTACCTGCGAGAGTTGGACGGTAAGACCCTATTGCTGAAGACACTGAGTAGACGAGCTGTAGAGCAAATGAGAGATCAAGCCAGCGCTGACCTGGAAGCTTGACCTCTACTGCGCAGCTTTTTTAGTGCTGGAAGGTGCTGTGCATGCTACTGAAAGAGAAAGTTACTAGTCAGCCTTCCCCAGCTGTGAACCCTGCCAGCTACAATAACAGCTGGCCTGTCATGCCCACGGGTGCAATAGTGGTGTGAATTTCATGGGAATAACCAACCATCTTCTGATTGGATTTAAGGCTCACTTAACAAAATGGAGCCATACCAGGAACTGTTATCAGGACTGAGAACCTGTGGCCAGACAAGTCGCAGGCCATCGTGGAGACCTACTACTAGTCTGCTAAATAGATGTACTATTAATAACAGACGTGTTCCAATAATTTACTTTTTATTTTTGTTTTTATTTATTATATATTTTTAACTTCCCAAATTATGATTTTTTTATCTCTAGTTATTCAATTAGATGACTTAAAGAAAATTTTTATTTATTATTTTATGTCTTAAAATATTTTATCTATTTATTTTTTTCAGGCTGGCCTGGATCTCACTGAGATCTGCCTGCCTTTGCCTCTTGAAGACTGGGATTAAAGGCATGGGCCACCATGCCTGGTGTTTGTTATTTTTATTTTATGTGTATGAGTGTATTGCCTGCATGTATGTAAGTGCACCCAAGACATGCAATGCCCAGTAGGTCAGATGAGGGTGTCAAATCCTCTGGAACTGGAGTTACGGATGGTTGTTAGCCACCATGTACATGCTGGGAACTGAACCTGGGTCCTCTGCAAGAACAACCAGTACTTTTAACCACTGAGCCATCATCTTTCCAGCCCCACATGATTTTTACTATTTTTTTTAATTTTCAGCTTGTTTATTTAAAGTATCACATTGTATCCCTGCCATTATTCTTTTAAAAAAAATATTTATTTAATAACCACATACTTAGAAGAAGCATTTCATTACAACAGCATTGACATAGTCAATAACAATTTCCAGAGCTAAGATGCATCTCTTTCAAAACTGGATGTAAATTTTTAGGTTTACAGTTGAATTATTATAGTTATACAATAGTGTACTCAGTATAAACCCTATAAGACGTAAAATTAAATGAGGTTTTAACCTTTAAGAAAGATCTCCTTTTCATTATTAAAATACATGGTTTCATACAGAAAAATTCATTTTTAATGCAATTGACACTTGGTTGATTTTTTTGATATAGGAGAGTATGGATATAAAGTCGTCAGGTAGATTTCAATGGTAACGTTTTTCATATCTACTAATTATTAAGAAGGAAATTTTTATGCTTCTTCCTCAAATATAACTCATTTTTTTAATTGTTGATATTTTTGGGTGTATTTCATACAGAACATCCCAAACAATCTTATTTATCTGTATGCCCCCTTTGCAAATGGCACCCTCCCATAGCTCCCCACCACCCACTGGAGCTCATACACTCTGTCATACCTGTTACTGTCCACTGTGTTATCGGAATCCCCCAGCCATTCCCCCGTGCTTGTTCATCCGCTGAATCTAGTCAGCTTATCTAGAGTTCCTTGTTTTAGGAAGATCAGCTCTTCGTCATCTAGCAGCAATCAGTTGTCAATATTCATTTTAGATAAGATTGGGGTCTGCTGTTCATTTTCCCAGTTCTATGCTGAGTTACTGTCTGGGAGTCTCTTGGGCCACCATGGCCAACAACTCAAAGGAAGATATCTCCTGTCTGACATTGTTCCTTGTTATGTAACCTTTAGCTATACACATGGACTTTTTAAAAATTATATTAACCCCTTTAATATTTGGTTGTACTTTACTTTTAAATGACTTAGACCATAAAGTTTGCCCAGATAAACCAATTCATCTTTACTCTTAAGGCCGTTTGAGCATCTGTCCCTCAGGGGTCACATGGGCTTGGGAGGAGCCCCTGGCTCCTTTCTTTTACCAGTTCCATCTATGGGAAGATAAGTCAAAGGTCCTACTCGATCATGGCTGGCTTCACTTGGAAGCATGGAGGAAATGTTTCCTCTGTGTTGACCCTCCTCTTTGTAGACTGGACACTGGTTCAAGTCCATT
>NW_008350120.1:2134147-2134376 GCF_000622305.1 Nannospalax galili
GTTTTATCTTTACCTGGGTTTGGTATTAGAGTGATGCTGGCTTCATAGAAGGAATTTGGAAGTTCTCCCTCCACTTCTATCTTCTTGAATGAATTAAGTAATATTGGATGTAGATCTTCTTTGAATGTTTGATAGCATTCTGCTGTAAATCCTTCTGGTCCTGGGCTTTTTTTAGTCAGGAGGTTTTGTACTACTGTTTCAATTTCTTATTGTGTAATGGGTCTGTTTA
>NW_008350120.1:2136427-2138243 GCF_000622305.1 Nannospalax galili
TTTTCTCTGTGATTTTGACATGTGAATTTCTTTTGTAGTTTCTGATTCTTGTGTGAGACCCAAGCCTTCAAGTTTAGATCTGCTTCTTTTTATGAGCTTTATGTGTCTTTGTGGTTTACTTTTTGGGCATGGAAAGCTGGTTCCTCTAAGCTTCCAGTTCTCTCTTTTGATTTTATATTGGAGTGGCCAGATTGGTTTTGTCTTCAGGGGTTCCCACAGAGGCCCAAGTCAGACGAGGATCAGATGCTCTCAGGCTTTCTCCTAAGGTCTGGATCCCTCCAGGAAAGATTTTGGCTTCAGGAATTTGGGGGTTGGACTGGCCTGGGAGCTGGGCTGAGGAAAGATGCTGGTCTAGGGTAGCTGGTGGCCATGCCACCCAGAGATGCAAAGCAGATGGGGGTGGGAAGCAGCCCCAAGGACTCCTTGGGGACTGCACTGAGGAGCTGGGTTGGTCTGGATGCAAAGGATCAGGAAGAGGAAAGGTCAGCCTGGAGTCCGGGAAAGAGGCTTGCAGGTCGTGCAGGCCCAGGGAAGCAGAGGGAGGTGAGAGCAGGGCCAGGCCCAGAGGGCTCCTGGGGACCAGAGAAGGAACTGCGTTGGTCTGGGTGCAAAGGATCAGCAAGCAGTGGGGGTTCCCCAGGTGTCTGGGGCGCCAAGACAAGGAGTGGGTCAGGAGTCAGGCTAGGAGGAGAGACCAGTGGGGGAGATGGGAGGATGAATGAGCCTGAGGGAGTCAAGGCGCAGAGGGCATGATCAACTTAGCCCAGAGAGAGAGCCTGTGGGTCGGAGAGAGTTCTTTTTATTATTTTTTAAAATATTTTTATTTATTATTTTAATTTTATGTGTATGACCTGCATGTAGGTAAGTGCACCCATGTCATGCAATACTCAAGGAGGACAGAAGAGGCTGTCAGATCCCCTGGAACTGGCATTACAAACAGTTGTTAGCTGCCATGTGGGAGCTGGGATTCAAACCCAGGTCTTCTCCAAGAACAGCCAGTGTTCTTAACCGCTGAGCCATCTCTCCAGCCCCTTTTGTGTGTTTTTGATTTTTGTAGTCTAGGCTGGCCTTGAAGTCAGGAGCCACTTTCCGGATTACAGGCAACTGTCATCTTGAACTTTTAGAGGTCAGTCATCCTCCTAGAACAGTCGGAGAGGCCCACAGCTGGTCAATGTGTAGAGACTAAGAGATATAGAGTGCTCCGTCCTAAATGGGACACCTATATCATACTCTCTCCTCCCAAGGCTTGGGAATCATTGTGGAGGGGGCAGGGAGCTGAAGATTGTAAGAATCAATGGTGGTAGATGAAGACAAGGGGACTTGCCTGGACACCACAGGGCAGTTGCATGTGAACCCACAGCACCTATGACAGCTTGCACAAGACCTGTGAATGCTGAAGTCAGACAAAAGCCCAGCATGGATAGGGGAGGTGGACAGGAAGCCCTGACCCTGGCTCAGATCTGTTGGCAATTGATAGGTGCTGGGAGAGGGAGGGTCCATTTTTCTCATTTTTTTTTTTTCTTGAGACAGGGTCTCCTGTAGCCCCAGCTGGTCTGGAACTCACAGTGTGAACCAGGCTGGCCTTGATCTCACAAAGATCTCGACCCTGGCTCAGATCTGTTGGCAATTGATAGGTGCTGGGAGAGGGAGAGTCCATTTTTCTCATTTTTTTTTTCTTGAGACAGGGTCTCCTGTAGCCCCAGCTGGTCTGGAACTCACTATGTAGACCAGGCCAGCTTTGAACTCACAGAGATCCCCCTGCCTCTTCCTCCCAAGTGCTGGGATTAAAGGTGTGCACCACCACGCCTGGCTTGGG
>NW_008350120.1:2139290-2143229 GCF_000622305.1 Nannospalax galili
TCATGGTTATGTGACACCAATCAGAAGTATCTTTGCATTTTTCTTTTACACACCGTCATAAAGCCAGTGTATTTAAATTTCTGTAAGATGGGAAATTACACAGGGTCTTTTCGTTCCTTTTACAAAGAGAGTTCAAAGTCCTTCAGCAAATGGGACTTGGGCAAAAGGCCCTCCTTGGCTGGGACCTTTCAAACAGACGACTGTCCAACACTGCCTCCTAGTGTCTCAGGTAGATGCTGTAGGGAAATGTAGCCAGCTGGGTGGAAATCCAGTTCAGACTCTTCTGAATCCAAAGCTCGTGCTCCTTCTACCCTGGTGGTTCTCAAAGTGGGGTCTCCAGACCAGCCCCTGGGGACTGGTAGGATATGCAAATAGAACTTTCCTCAGAGCACCTGGTTCTGAAGCCCTGGGGTAAGGTCCGGTGACCCCAGTGCACACTGAAGTTTGAGAAAAACCATTCCCACCTGAACCCCACTACTGGCTGCCTACCTGTGTGTCACCCTGGAATTGCCCACCGACATGTTGGACCCTTCAGTGGTCCGTCAGCTGAATCATTCTCCTTCAGTCTCCATCAGAATATATCCACTGCAGTGGGCACAGGGGACTGTCGTCTACCTGCCTCTTCCGCTAGCATGTCCTCAGCCATCTCAAACATGCTGGCCCTCCAGCTCCTTGCTTTTGGCTGGTACCTCACTTCTCATGCCCAAGCTGAAAGCCAGCTTTCTCTGTCTTGTTTCTTTTGTGACACCATGTGCCTCATCTTAGAAGTGACTAAAAGTCCCTCTCCTCCTAGGGTGAAGGGCAAAGGTTTTGCAGCTCCTCGTCATTGGTTTTGTTATTTTTCAGACAGTCTCATGTCTGCCAACTTGGCTTAGAACTCACTACATAGTCGAGACTGACCTTGAACTTCTGATTGTCAGTTAGGCAGTGCTAGGATTACAGGCATGCATCACCACACCCTGTTTATGTGGTGCTAAGGATCCCACACAGGGCTTCATCGTGTTAGGCAAGCACTGAACCAACGGAGCCACATCCTCAGCCCAGATCTGCACTACTTCTAATCTTCACCCTCCTATCTCTATTTAAATCCATTTTACAAAGGACCGTCAGAGTCACTGTTCGGAAAGATCTGGGCTTCTCAGCCCACCATCACATACAAACATTTCAGTTGTTTGGTCTTCCCCTCCCCCACAGCCATTTATGTTTCTTTTATGGCACCTTTCTAGAATGGATGACAAATAGGGGTCATGTGAATGCTTGACCGGTGGATGGTATGGTAAGAAAATTTGATTTCCAGAAGCTCTTCAATATAAACAGCCGCAGTTAAAAAATTACAGGCCGGGCCTGGTGGCTCACACCTTTAATCCCAGCACTCCAGAGGCACAGGCAGGCAGATCTCTGTAAGTTCAAGGCCAGCCTGGTCTACATAGTGAGTTCCAGGCCAGCTGAGGCTACAGGGAGACCCTGTCTCAAAAAGACGAAATGCACACACACACACACACACACACACACACACACACACACACACACACACACACACACACACTAGCCGATTGGATGTGTGCCATTGGAGAGGATTTGTGTGCATTACCAACATTTTTGCAGACCAATAATGGACATTCCCAATGACCCAGAAAACCCCCAGAAACTGCTGTTCAGTGTTCCGCTGAAAGCAGGAAGCTTTTTTAATGACTGCAGCATCACTTTGGGAAAAGTTGCCTTAGGGCCAATGTAAGAAGTAGACAGATCTTCAGTATTAGGGCCCTAATGACACAATCACCACCACCCTCCTCGTTTAGTCTGATTCATTAGGCCCTTGGTCTCCATTAACTAAACCCAGGCCTTTTGTCCCTGGTTGAGGTAATAAACACTGAATGGCACCTTTCCCCTGCCACCCATTTGATAAGCATGAATGACCTCATGCTACTTTGACACTCCAATGAGACTCATAATGATGTCATCACATCCTGCTGGATGACTGGATTCCCCCTGGCAATCAATACCTGCCAGTGTATCAGAGGCACCATTCTGAGAACTCTTTCGTTCTAATCCTTTTCTGGATATTGTTCAAGGGGCTTTGGCTTTGAGTTAATTGTCTCTGCTACATATTAAACCTTTAATTTTTAGTTTTGCATACAAACAACTTGTTGGAGACAAACCAGTCTTAACAAGTAGAATTACAAAAGATTTAAAAAAAAACCAACCTAAATCCAGGAAACAGTTCATGCTTCTTAGAGATGTTAGTCAATGTTGTTTTCAGCTTTTTGAGACAAGCTGGGTTTGAACTTGCAGCAATTCTCCTGCCTCAGCTTCCCCAGTGCTAGTGTTACAGGTGTGAGCCACAGTGCTGTGCACCAATGTTTCCATGATGGATGTGTCTCTCCTCTTCAATCAAAGCACTTTGGTTTTGTTTTTTTTTTTGTAATTTTTACAGAAACTTTATTGAGACTTTCAGCCGGGCGTGGTGGTGCAAGCCTTTAATCCCAGCACTCAGGAGGCAGAAGCAGGCAGATCCTTGTGAGTTCAAGGCCACCCTGGTCTACATAGTGAGTGCAGGTCAGCTGGGATTACAGGGAGACCCTGTCTCAAAAAGACAAAAAAAAACTTTATTGAGAATTTCATACATGTATATAAGGTGTTTTGATCAAATCCATGTCCACTCCCTCCCCTCCAACATTCCCCGCTCTGAAGAGGTAACCCTAAAATCTTTTAAGGATTAGATAAAAGCTCAGCAATGCTTTTGACATTTTTGCCTATTGAAAGGAATATGTTGTTAAGAGGCCCAAAGACATTGTGAATTTCAGCCAAGAAACTGGCCACTTTTATTTGGGGTCTTTTTACCATAACTGCCTAGCCAATTCCTACCTCCAATTTTTAAAAAAAAATTTTATTTGTTATTTTTATTTTATGTGTATTCATATATTTCATGCATGTAGGTAAGTGTACCCGTGTTGTGCAATGCCCACGGAGGACAGAAGAGGCTGTCGGGTCCCCTGGAACTGGAGTGAAGTCCTTGAATCATATGAATAGGAGATGTGAAGGAGAAGTAAAAGCAAGAGTAATTAGTGTTACAAGTTCTAGACAGGGAACTAGAAAAAAGTCAGAACAGCAATTTTCAAATGTTCATATGAGTCCATTGGAGTTTCTTGACAAGGCCTTCCAAAAGCTTTCCTCTATTGGGTTCGTCCTCATTTTTCTTTTGTCTTCCAAGGCTGGACTAGTTGTCTGGGAAGAGTGGCTGGATACTCAGGTGAGGGTCCAGTGACCTTGCTTGGCACTCCTTTAATAAATAAGCACAACCGTCAGCTAGCCCAGCGATCAGGCTCAGCCGAAGTCATGATGATGGTAGTTATTTCATGCAGAATGGACTGCTGTATAGCATCATCTTATTAAAAGGGCCTGGAATTTAGAAGGATTTAGTGCTAGGAGCCACATATGAGGGAGAACATACATTG
The DNA here is from genome assembly GCF_000622305.1 of Nannospalax galili. Classification (NCBI taxonomy): domain Eukaryota; kingdom Metazoa; phylum Chordata; class Mammalia; order Rodentia; family Spalacidae; genus Nannospalax; species Nannospalax galili. Next base: position 2,142,746 of record NW_008350120.1, read on the forward strand.
TTTGTTTTTCTGAGTCTGTGTTACTTCACTTAGTGTAACAGTTTCTAGATCCATCCATTTACCTGCAACTTTCATTATTTCATCTTTCTTTACTGCTGAATAGAACTCCACTGTGTAAATACACCACATTTTTGTTAGGGTAAAAAGTTGAGGGACACTTAGGTTTCTTCCATCTCTTAGCTATTGTGAAAAGAGTAGCAACAAACATGGATGTACAAGTGTCTCTACAATAGGATGAGTTTACTGGGTATATGCCAAGGAGTGGTATAACTGGGTCGAATGGTAAGTTCATTGGTAGTTTTTTAAGAGTTCTCCACACTGCTTTCCATAGGGGTTCAGCCACTTTGCAACCCCACCAGCAGTGAATGAGTGTTCGCCTTTCCCCACATCCTCTCCAATATTTGGTATCATTTGTTTTCTTGATCTTAGCCAGTCTGACTGGGGTAAGGGGAAATCTTAAAGTGGTTTTAATTTGCATTTCCCT
>NW_008350120.1:2143471-2160541 GCF_000622305.1 Nannospalax galili
TAACACGTTCAGTAATGACAGGTTACAAAATTAACCTAAAAAGTCTGTGGCCTTTCTATATACCAATAATAAGCAATCAGAGAAAGAGCACATGGAAACACTCCTCTTCACAATAGCTGCAAAAAAAAATATCTTGGAATAAACCTGACCAAAGGCATTAAAGAGCTCTACAGTGAAAATTTTAAATCGTTAAAGAAAGAGATTGAGGAAGACACCAGGGCACGGAAGGACCTCCCATGCTCATTGACTGGAAGAATTAATATTGTGAAAATGACCAACCTACCAAAACCAATAAATAGATTCAATGCAATCCCAATTAAAATCCCCATTACATACTTCACAGAATTAGAAAAAAAAATCTTTAAACTCATATGAGAAGCACCAAAGACTCTGATGGCCAAAGCAACCCTGAGCACAGAAAGCAACGCTGAGGGGATTACTATACCATATCTCAAAGTATACTACAGAGCCATAGTCATAAAAACAGCATGGTACTGGCACAAAAACAATTACACATAGATCAATGGAACATCATTGAAGATCCAAACCTGAGTACATGCAATTTCAGCCACCTGATATTTGACAAGGTGCCAGGAACACACAATGGAGGAAAGACAGCATCTTCAACAAATGATGCTGGCAAAACTGGATCTCCACCTGTAGAAGAATGAAACTAAACCCCTATCTTTCACCCTGCACAAAAGTCAATTCCAAATGCATCAAAGACCTCAATGTGAAACTGGAAACCCTGAAACTATTAGAAGAAAATACTGGCAGTAACTTACAAGATATAGATGTAGGAAAGGATTTTCTAAATCAGACAGAAGTTGCTCAGGAATTAAGGTCAGCAATTGATAAATGGGACCTCATTAACCTAAAAAGCTTCTGTATAGAAAAAGAAACAATAAAAAAAAGTGAAGAGAAAACCCACAGAATGGGAAAAAATCTTCACCAGTGACACATCTGACAGAGGCTTAACATCCACAATATATAAAGAACCATCAAAGCACTTTCACCCTTGAGTTTGACTGTCCCATACTCCATTTAAAAAGGTGAGCAAGCTGGGTGTGGTGGCGCACGCCTGTAGTCCCAGCACTTGGGAGGCAGAGGCAGGCGGATCTCTGTGAGTTCAAGGCCAGCCTGGTCTACATAGTGAGTTCCAGGACAGCTGGGGCTACAAGGAGACCCTGCTTCAAAAAGACAAAAAAAAAAAAAAAAAAAAAAAAAAAAAAAAAAAAAGGGTGGCCAGAGAAGACATTGCTAACCACCCATATTGACAGAGAGTGAGTCTGTTGATTGGACCAGTGATCTGTGAGTGCACAAGGGAATTCTGAACACAGCCTCCTCATGAGGCCTCTCCAGTATCAGGTGGAAGTCTCTTTCCAGCCGAGAGTCAAGAATTCCAGCACAAAAAATCAAAGCTGGCTGTGGAGATTGCCTACACGGCAAAAATATTCCTTTTATATGGAGATATTTTCAGATAAGAATGTTAAAATGATGGTTGTGGTGACAAATGGTTTTAATCCCAGTTCTTGAGAGACAGAGGTGGGTGAATCTCTATGAGTTTAAGGTCAGCCTGGTCTACACAGTAAGATACTGTATCAAAAAGAGGAGTGTTGGGGCAGGAGAGATGGCTTAATGGTTAAGAGCACTGACTGCTCTTACAGAGGACCCAGGTTTGATTCCCAGCACCCACATGGTGGCTGCCTGTAACTCCAGCCTCAGGGGATCCGACACCCTCTTCTGACCTCCAAGGGTATTGCATGACATAGGTGCACTTGCACACAGGCGATACATTCATACACATAAAATAACAATAAAATATGTCAAGGACTTATGTTTAAGACGTGATTGTTTATGGCCTGACCCGCAATTTTCTGGGAATTTCACAAACAAGACCATAAACTTCATTTATAGTCAAAACATGTCATAGTTCCCTGTGTAGTCCTTGTGATCATTTGAGTTCCTTAGTGACCCTTTGAGATAAGAAGCCATCAAAGGCACATACGGCTATTGCAGAGACACTTAGGTGCAGCTCTCCTGAGATGCTCACACACTTTGGTGTGCACTCTCTTTTTGCCAAATGCCTCTTTCCTGTTAACCCCTCTGCTTACATCTATGTTAAAATCTCTTACTGAGTGACCTTTCCTAGGGAGATGTGAACAGACATCTATTCATCTCAGACAGGACAATGAGGACAGACCAGAGAAATGATTCCACCCAAGTCGACCTCACTGAGTTGGTGAGCTCACTGGTGTCACTGACTAGACCGTGCCCACTCTGAAAGCCACATCCTGGAGCACACTCCCTGTAGGTGTTACAGGCACCTGGGAACCCTCACTGCTTTTATCACTCTGGGAAAGGGCCTTGTGAGTCTTGTACGTTTCATGAGTGTGCTGGATGTGTCAGTTGTCAACTTGACACACCTGGGAAGATGGAGCCTCAATTGAGGAACTTCCTCTTCTGGATCGGCCTGTGGGCACGTCTGTGGGGCATTTTCTCGATTGTTGAGTGATGTGGCAGGGCCCAGGCTACTGTGGGCAATGCTACCTGTGCTAGTGTGAATGAGAATATCCCCCATAGGCTCCAAGTATTTGATCATTTTGTTCCCAGCTGGTGGCGCTGTTTTGGGAGGTTTTAGGAGGTGTGGCCTTGCTGGAGGAAGCACGTCACTGAGGGTGGGCTTTGAGAGTTCTTAAGCCTTGTGGGATTTTCCAGTCTCTCTCTGCTTCCTGTGCCTGCGTGATGATGTGAGAGCTTCACTTTCTACTCTGGTCACCTCTGCTGCCATGCCTCCTCACCACGATGGACTCTTGCCCCTCGGGAACTGTAAGCTCAAATAAACTCTTCCTTCTATAAGTTCTCTTGGTTATGGTATTTTGTCACAGCAACAGAAAAGTAACTAATACATCACTCCTAGGCAGGTGGTCCTGAGTTGTATAAGAAAGCAAGCTGAGCATGGCCAGGGGAACAAGCCAGTAAGCACACCCACAGTGGTCTAGGTCCTCCCACATCACTCAACAATCAAAACAATGTCTGTGAGGCATTGTTTTGATTGTTGAGTGATCACAGACATGCCCACAGGCCAATCCCATAGAGACTGTTCCTCAGTTGAGAGTCCCTCTTCCCAAATATGTCAGGTTGACAACCAAAGCCAGCCATGACAGATCAACCCTTGATACCCAGGGAAAAATCTGATCATATCATGAAGCCTAACTGCCTGGCAGTGGTCACCTACCTGGCTGTGGTCACCTGCTTTGAGTTAATCTGCTGCAGATCATACCTCTGACCTGTGGGTCACAATTGGGTTTCCAAGGAATGTTTTCCAGGAACTTGAAGGCAGCTTTGCCTGGCTCAAACTGGTTGAAGCCATTGAGCCTACACTTGGGCCTGTGTGAGTGTCTGATGGGTGTTTGAGAGGTTCAGTGTCTCACAGAACCCAGTTCTCCTTTTATGAAGAGCCGTGAAGACTGACTACACTTGTGCAGCCTTCTGACTGCTTTTCCTGCCTCTAATCACCAATCACTTCCACACCTTGGACCATTCTGCCTTTTTTCTTTTCACACAGGATCTTATGTAGCCAAGGTTAGCCTCAAACTCACTATGTGGATGAGGATGGCCTTGACCTTCAGATCTTTCTGCCTCTAAGTGCTGGGGTTACAGGTGTGGTCCACCACACCCACTTGATTTAATGCTGGGGACCAACCAGGGCTTTGTGCGTGCTAGACAAGCATCTGCCACCTGAGCTACATCCCCAGCCCCCATTAGTGCTTCACCCCATAAGTGTTCCTAAACCCTGGCTTCAGGAGGTAGATTTGCAACTTGCCCTCCCATCCACAAGCTTGGCTGCTGGAATAACTAAATCCTCTCTATGCAAAACTCAGTGTGTCGGTGGTTGGCTCGTTGTGCAGTGGGTGAACCAAGCCTGGCTAGGTAGCAATCGCAGCTTTCCAAAGCAAAGGAGAACAATGTTAGCAAGTTTAGGGAAACTAATGGGCATCAGTAGTTTCGAGTAACAGGATCCTTTTTTTTTTTTTTTAACGAAAGACTTCTGGGCTCTTGTATGCCTTGAAAGGTAAAAAAGTTGGGTTTCCTCCAGGCTCTGGATCCTGGTTATGGCCCTCTGTGAGCCTGCCTACAGCCTGCCAAAGGGCACAGACAGCTGACACCATAGCTCCCCAAATAAGATTTGCCGCCTGCCAGTAGAACCCAGACAAGGCTGGTGATGAGCTTGTGTGCAGATTGGAGTTGATCTGAAGAAATTCAGTCCCATGGTGCTGGATACTTTAATCAAAATTAAGCATATTCTTAAGGCCAGTGAGATGGCTAGATAAAGTGCTCGCTGTGCAAGCCTAACTACCCAAGTTCCACCCCTGGAAACCACAAAAAGCCAGATGCCGTATCTGTAATCAGCACTCCTGTCACAAGCTCACATGTCAGCTAGCCTGGCACCTGTATACTGGGTGACAGAAACAGCAAGAGACCCTGTCTCAACAAAATGGAAAGAGTGAATCACCTTCTGAAAGTGTGTGTGGAGGCATTGTGCACACCACAGCACATGTGTGGAGGTCAGACACAGACATACACACTGAGACACACACACGCGCACACACACACACAGATAACACTAACAGTAATTTTTTTTTTTTAAAGCATGACATCGATTCCACCTTTCTTTTGGAAGGCCATGCAGAGTACGGACCGGAGGCTCTTGCATGATGGACATCAACAGAGGCAGCACTCTACCTTACACTGGGAAGGTAGACACAGGTACATACCCTGAACCCCACATATGTATATACACTCCCACAGGCACATATACACACATATACATAAACAAATAAAATACAAAAGCAATTTTAAAAAGAAAGAAATGGGACACAGGATATGCCTCAGTTCGTACAGTGCTGGCCTGGGATGCATAAAACCCTGGGTTTGAGCCCCACCTCTGCATCAACTGGCGTGGTGGCTCACACCTGGTTTGATCCCCCAGCATGGTATAAACCAGGCATGGTGGTGCACATCTTTAATCCTAGTACTGGGGAGATGGAGGCAGGAGGATTGGGAGTTTAAGGTCAGCCTTAGCTACATAGTGAGTTAGAGGCCAGCCTGGACTATATGAGATCCTGTCTTGAAAACCAAAAAAAAACCCCAAAATATTAATAAATAAAAATATAATTTAAAAGTTAAGACCTAAGCTGGGCGTGGTGGCGCATGCCTTTAGTCCCAGCACTTGGGAGGCAGAGGCAGGCGGATCTTTCTGAGTTTGAGGCCAGCCTGGTCTACATAGCAAGTTCCAGGACAGCTGGGGCTACAAGGAGACCCTGTCTCAAAAAAAAAAAGTTAAGACCTGCCGACTGTGGTAGCCTTTAATCCCAGCACTCCGGAGGCAGAGGCAGGCAGATCTCTGTGAGTTCAAGGCCAGCCTGGTCTACATAGTGAGTTCCAGGACAGCTGGGGCTACAGGGAGACCCTGTCTCAAAGAGAGTATATTAGGAATTAGGGAATCAGAGACGAGAGCATGTGGCACTCGGTGGAAAAAGCTCTGCTCAAATCAAGGGGTAGAGAGGCTGAGGGACAAAGATGCCCTTGCCTGCAGACTTGACGACACGCTTGGATGTCCCTGTCTTGGGGTGTGCTACTTATTTCTCTGTGACTTAATCATGCTGAGCCTGTCCAATCATCTAGTAAAATAGAGCTATGCCAAATGTGCCTCTCATATAGAAACACTCAAAAGTTGATATGGAAACTTAATGAGATTGAGACTTACTTTGGTGTTGATGGCTCAGGGGTAAAAAGTGCTTGCCATGCAAGCATGATGACCTGAATTTGATTCCAGAAGCCACCAGGGAAGGAGAGAACCAACTCCTGAGCGTTGTCCTCTGACTTCCACATGTACCCGGGGGCATATGCATGCCCCCCCATAACAAATAAATAAAATAATATGGATTGGTGGGTATGGTGACTCACACCTGTAATCCTAGCATTTGGGAAGCTGAGGCTGGAGGATTAATGTGAGTTTGAGGCCGCCTAGGTTATATAGTGAGCTCCAGCCAGCCTGAGCTACAGTATGAAACTATTAAAAAAAAAAAAAGTACTAGGACTGCAACTCAGTTGACACAAACCTACCTAGCACACACAAAGCCCTGTTCAATCCCTCACATCCCTCAAACTTGGTATGGTTGTACATTCCTGTAATCCCAGTACTTGGGAGTTCAAGGCAGGAGGATCAGAAGTTCAAGGTCATTTCCAGCTATACAGCAAGTTAGAGGCTAGCCTGAGCTACATGAGGTCCCATATCAAAACAAACAAGCAACCCCCTCCCCCAATCCAAGCCAAACAAACAAAAACGTCAAAGTACAACAAAAAATAAGTAAAAAGTAAAAATATAATAAAAACAATGCCAACTCGGCATGTGCCTTGTAGGGTTTCCTGAACAGCCGTGCTAGTGGGAAAGTAGTAACTAATCAACTCGGTCTCTCATTGAGCATTTGTTTTCTGTTGTGCCTTGTAATCAGTGCCAGTAGTAGAAGTTTATACTTGACAAGTGAGTAGTCGTTCATGATCACTTTCCCACTTAGCCCCATGACCCCCGAGGTAGCTGGACAGCCAAGGTACTGTTTGTTCCTTCTGGCATGTGATGAGGGGCCCAGCACATCAAATGAGAGTCCTGTCTAGCACCTTTGTTTCCTGGTTAATGACCCAGCGATGCCAAGATACAATCATTTCTGTCGTCTTTCACACACTGCCTGGGTGCTTAGCCTAGAAAAGTTTTGTTGTTGTTATACAATCTTTATACTTAAGTACTTCACAGCCTTGAGAGTTTCAGGGCTGGAGGTGTAGCTCAGTTGGCAGATTCCTTGCTTAGCACACATGAATCTCTGGGTTCCACCCCAGCACTGCATAAACTGGGATGGCCATGCCCTCCTGTGACCCCAGCACTTAGGAGGCGGAGGCAGGAAGGTCAGAAGCCATTGTTGGCTACATAGGGGTGAGTTAGAGGCCAGCCTGGGATACATGAGATCCTGTCAGAGACAGAGAAAGGGAGGGGAAGGGAAAAGGCGGGAAGCGGGGGGAGAGAAGGGGGGAAGGGGAGGAAAGAAGAGAGAGCTTTTAAAAACTTTGTTTTTATTCAGTTTTGTTGTATTTCATACACAGTATCTCAAACAATCTGAATCATCTTTATAGCCCTGTCCCGGCCAGTACCCACCCATAGACCTCTACTGGAATCCATATACACTGTCCTGGGTGTTCAGGCCCACTGTGTCAAGTCAGCGTCCCCAGACATTCTCCAGTGCAAGTCCATCCACTTGCAGTTTAGTCAGATCCCTCTCATCTGTCTATCCAAACACCTATCATTTTCTTTTCTTTTTAAAAATGTTTTATTATTTTTATTTTTCTATGTGTATGCATGTATTGCCTGCATGTAGGTAAGTGCACCCGTGTTGTGCAATGCCCGTGGAGGACAGAAGAGGCTGTCAGATCCCCTGGAACTGGAGTTACAGACAGTTGTTAGCTGCCATGTGGGTGCTGGGATTTGAACCTGGGTCTTCTGTAAGAACACTCAGCGTTCTTAACAAGAACTGCCAGTGCTCTTAACTGCTGAGCCATCTCTCCAGCCCCTCTTTTTTTTTTTTTAGAGCATAGGGTGGGGGTTTATTTACAGAACAGTGGGTGCCCCCCCTTTTACGGCTGCATTGGAAAGTCCACACTCAAATACAGATCCTGTGACTTCCCGACAGCTGCAGAAAATGATGAGATGAGCAAGCCTGGTGTTCTCAGCTTGTACATCCTTAGCCCTCCCCCACATGCAGCCCAGGTCAACTGATTGGGTGGGAGGGGTAACTGACTCCCCCCTCGACTGCTTGATGAGTGTGCGAAGGAGGTGTGACTATAGCTTGTCAGCATAGTGGTCAGAGGACACTTCCAGTTAACACACCACCCCTTCCTCTGGCTCTTACATTCTTTCCGCAAACCAGAAGAGTGAGCTTTTAAGAGTTGTAGTCAGGGGCCATTGAGATAGTTAGCAGGTGAACACACCTGCCGTCAAGCCTGATAGCCTGAGTTGGACGCTGGGATCCACATGGTGGAAGGCGAGAACTGACCTGACCTTCACTCTCCACTCCAGTGCTGTGGCGCATGCTACCAAGTGCCACCAATAATCATGCCAGGCATGCGGGCACATGCATTTAATCCCAGCACAGGGTACTTTTCTATGGGGACTACACACTGTACATTCATCGGCACCATGGGATTTCAACCTCGAGCACTGTGGCTGGTCCAGAGCTTGATCTCTGGGTGGGATCCTCCTGGCTAGGGGAAAGTCACTGTGGTGCCTCCCATCAGCCCACATGTAGGATCTGGTGTCATCCCCCGCTCGTGACATCAGTGTTGATATTCAACTCGAGCTCTATTAAGTCAGTAGAGTTGCAAAATGGTGCTATGTTAATTTCCTTCTAATTGATAGAGTGAAATTATTTTATAAGACAAAGGTGCTCCTCACCTAAGAAATCCATTGGGAAACTTCACATGGGAAAGTTGCCGTGAACACTCAGTTACCTTTATTTACTTTCTTTTCTTTTTAAAATTTTTTTCTTTTATTTTTAAAAAATATTTTATTTTTATTATTTTTATTTTATTTCATGTGCATGAGTGTATTGCCTACACGTTTGTAAGTACACCAGTATCGTACAATGTCCATGGAGGTCAGAAGAGGGGCATCAGATCCCCTGGAACTGGAGTTATGGATGGTTGCTAGCCACCATGAAGGTACTGGGAACCGAACCAGGTTCTCCACGAGAACTGCCAGTGCTCTTAACTGCTGAGCCGTCGCTCCAGCTCCCCCATTCCCCCCACTTTTTTTTTTTCTTTGAGACAGGGTCTCACTATGTAGCTCTGACTGGCTTGGCTTGGAACTTGCTAACTGCACCAGGCTGGCCTGGAACTCACAGAGCTCCACCTGCCTCTGCCTCCCGGGTGCTGGGATTAAAGGTGTGCATCACCATGCTCAACTTTCTGTAAGATTTAAATTAACTAATCATATTTTCTTATTCTCCATTTATCCATCTGAGACACAAACCAACACCACACTGGCAGCAATAGTTGACAGCAACCAACCAACCAACGATACGCACAATTGAGAGAATAATGCTTGCTAGGTGTTTTTTTTTTCAAGCTTTCTTTTCCAATGGAGGGACGGTATTGACTGCTAGGAGGAATGAAGCAAAAAGACCTGCAATATTTTTAATTGAGTATTTAAGTTTCATATTTGGAATTTCACAGCTTTCTGTAGCTATTGATTAAATATATTTTAAGAATATTAAGTGCCGGGCTGGGCATGGTGGTGCACGCCTTTAATCCCAGCACTTGGGAGGCAGAGGCAGGCGAATCTCTGTGAGTTCGAGGCCAGCCTAGTCTACATAGCGAGTTCCAGGACATTGGGGGCTACAGGGAGACCTTGTCTCAAAAAGACTAAAATAAATAAATAAATAAAATATTAAGTACCTTAGGGATGCTTCTAGATGCTCTTATAAAGTAAAGAGGGTCCACCATCCCTCCATACCCACATATCTTGGTTTTGAGACTTGTTCAGATCAATGGGTTTCTTAGGTGAGGAGTAGCTGTGTCTTATAAAATGATTTCAGCCTTTCAATGAAAAGGGAAGATAGAATTGGCATTCACCAGTTTGCAACTCAGCTGACTTAATAGATTTGGCAATGGATATCAATGCTGCGGTCCTGAACCAGGGATGAAACCCGATCCCTGTGGAGCCATGCTTTGAACTTATCCAGACTTTAACTTGAAGGTGAGCTGAGAAAGTGCACTCAGAGAACCTGGAAATTAACCTGGGGTGTAGCTCAGCACCAGCACCTTTGCCCAGCACGGACAAGGCTCTGAAAACAAAAGGAAAAAAGTCTTGTTCACTTGCTGATTTTTCATATTTCTGAGAGCAAATCATTATAAAAATAATCAGTAAACAAGACTGGAGAGATGGCTCAGCAGCTAGGAGCACTGGCTGCTCTTCCAGAGGACCTAGGATCAACTCCCAAGCACCTACATGGCGGCTAACCTCCGTCCATCTGTAACTCCAGTTCCAGGCAACCTGACATGTTTGTTTGACCTCCTTGAGCTCTGCACGGCAAGGGTGCACTTACATACATACAGGCAAAACACTCATAAGTATAAAATAAAAATTTAAAAATGGTCAGTAAAAATAATGTTCCCACCCCAGCTGGTAACAGACGGTGAGCTAGGAGTTACACACCTGCCAGCCTGCTTTGCACAAGGAGGATCTTGAGGGCTGGGTGTGTAGCTCAGTAGGTCGAGTGCTCGTCCAGCACTGCATAAGCCAAGTGTTGGTGGCACATGCCTGTAATCTTAGCACTCAGGAGATGGAGGTGAGAGGATCAGAAGTTCAAGGCCATCCTTGGATACATAGTGAGTTCAAGGCCAGCCTGGGTTACAAGAGACCCTGTCTCAGAACAAAATCAAAGCAAAAAGAGAAGAAAAAAATGAAAGAAAAAAAGGGGATGCTTGAGCAAAGCCTTGCAGGTCCTTGTTCACAGGCAGAGAGGACACTTGGAAGGCTCCTTTTGGAGCAGGAGATAAATGTTCTCTTAGCTCTTTGTTGCCTCCTCCCCTCCCCCAACATTAGAATCGGTTATCCATGCTTTCTTCTGACAAGATCAGTGTCTGGAGGCAGCTCTGCAAGGATTTGTGCTGGGAACTTGGGGAAGGTAAGATGCTGAGGGATCCTAGCTGTTGGAAAATGAACAGGCAGAGCTGGTACCAACAGAGAAAAGTGTGCCAGTGTGTGGAAAACAGGAAAGGTTAGAAGAGGGCAGTCTAGCCTGGTCTACTTCACTGTAGTCTTCAGAAAGCCACTTTCTTTTTAAAAATCTTTTTGATTTATTTATTTTTATTTTATATGTATGAGTGTATTGCCTGCACGTAAGTGCGCCTGTGTTTGTGAAATACCCATGGAGGTCAGAAGAGCGTGTTGGATTCCCTCGAACTAGAGTTACGAATGGTTGTTAGCTGCCATGTGGGTGCTGGAATTTGAACCCGGGTCTTCTGCAAGAGCGGCCAGTGCTTGTAACTGCTGAGCCATCTCTCCAACTCCCAGAAAGCCACTTCCAACCATCTCAAATGTTTATAAAGGACACCGCATCAGATCACGCCCTACCTTCCTCTTGGATGGAGTGAGGGCTTGCTTTAGAAGGATTTGGAACACAGCTAAGACTTCTCAGTTTTAGTGAAACTTGGCCTCTGAATAACACAATGGCTAGCAGGTTGTGGAATATTTAGAATTTATTTCTATTGGGTTGATATATACCCTGAGAATTGTTATTCTTCCCACAGCAGTGCTGGAGGCGAAAAGAGCTCGGAAAACAGAGAGTTTTGTGTTAAGTATGTGGTCAGCCTTTGGGCCACAAAACTTGGTCTGAGCGTATGTGAGAGTATAGTCTCATTCTCCTCGAGCACCAACTCTTCTGTCACTGCTGTTGTAAGAAGGTGAGTCGTGGGGTGCTGGCACAGCTCTTGCCGATCCCCACCACAGTCTTTGCATGGCAGTGTTATCTTGCACAAGTCTATGCAGTTCCCAATTCTGAACTGTGATAAAGAATTGTTTAAAAGGGCCGGGCATGTTGGTGCATGCTTTTAGCCCAGGACTTGGATCTCTGTTAGTCCAAAGCCAGCCTGGTTTCAGGCCAGCCAGGGATACATAGTGAGATATTTGCCACCATGCACAGCTTTTATTTTTATTTATGTATGTGTGTGTGTGTGTGTGTCTGTGTGTGCACATGTGTGTGCAGGTGTCTTCAGAGGCCAGAAGAGGGTGTTGGGTCCCTTTGAGCTGGAGTTACAGGTGGTTGTGAGCCACTGGATGCCTCAAGAGTAGCAGATGCTCTTGACCACTGAGTCATCGCTCTGACTTCCGGCCCTCGGGTTTTTTGTTTTTTTCTCTTTTTTGTCGATGTGCTGGATTGCTTCAGTTGTCAACTTGACACAACTGGGAAGAGAGAACTTCAATTTGGGAACTGTTTCTGTGGGATCGACCTGTGGCCATGGCTGTGAAGCATTTTCTTGATTATTGAGTGCTGTGCTCGGTGCCACCCCTGGGCAGGTGGTCCTGGTTTGTATCAGAAAGCAGGCTGAGCAGCTGTGAAACATTTTCTTGATTATCGAGTGCTGCACTCGGTGCCACCCCTGGGCAGGTGGTCCTGGTTTATATCAGAAAGCAGGCTGAGCAGCTGTGAAGAGGGGAGCAAGCCACCAAGCAACTTTCCTCTGTGGCCTGTGTTTCAGCTCCCGCCTCCCAGTTCCTGCCGAGCCCCTGCCTGACTTTCCTCAGTGATGAACTGTGCCTTGGGCATGTCAGATGAAATAAACCCTTTCCTCCCCAAGTTGCTTTTGGTCATGGCGTTTTATCACAGGAACAGAAAGTTACTAAGACAGATCTAGTCCAACCCACGTATCTTAGCTAAGATGCAGGGAAGCTCTGACTGGCTGGAGGGCCAGTATTTTGAAGCAAGGGACTAGAATCCTCAAAATGATACTGTTTGGTGACTTATAATATCCCATCTATAGACAGTCTGTCCAACTGCAGAAGTGAAAATCTGTAGTTTTTACATTTGATCCTGTTTAGGCCTATCCAGGCATTGCCCAACTAGCCCCCCAGTTTTTTAAAAACTCTGAGTTGGTAAAACAAAAGCAAAAAGAAAAAGAAGAGGAAGAGGGAGAAGAGAAAGGGAGGAGGAAGGGGATGAAGGGGGGAGGAAGGGGGAGAAGGGGGGAGGAAGGGGAGGAGAACTGGAATTTCGGATGGTTGTTAGCTGCCATGTGGGTGCTGGGACTCGAACCCTGGTCCTCTGAGAGAGTAGCCAGTGCTCTTAACCGCCGAGCCATCTCTTCAGCCCCAATAATATTTTTTTCCATTTAAATTTGCTTGTTATTGTTCATAACTTCTTTCACCTAGTGAGCAAAACCCAACATGTCAGGGTGGGAATCCTACTACGGAGGAAGGGGGGAGGAAGAGGAGGAGGAAGAGGATGGGGGAGGAAAAGGGGGAAGAGGAGGAAGGGGGAGGAGGCAAAAGGGGGAGGAGAAAGAGGAAGGGGGTGGGAAGAGGGAAGAGGTCATAGAGGAGAGGACAGAGCCATGGTCTCACCTGAGGCTCAACTTGCCAAGGGGTCTTTATAATAATAGTACTGGCATCTTCCGTTTATCAGAGTTCTGATCTCCAAAAAGGGAGTTATTTAATAAAATCCACCAAGGTTGCAGGGAAAAGAGAAAGAATCATATGTGGATCCATTTTATTTTATTTTATTTTTTATTAAAATTTTTAATTGAATTTTTGCAAATTTCATACAATACAGTTTGATCAAATTTAGATCCCTTCCCATATCTGCAACCCCTACTAACCCTCACCAATTTCTGTACTCTAACATACATATATCTATACATATATATGTATATGTATATATGCCTAGAGTGTCAGATTTGGGTCTCCAAATGCCCTTCAATGTGGCATGGGTTCTGTTAGATGAAAAGGTGGCAGGGGTTGGGATTGCCATGAAGCAGAAACAAAGAGGACTCTGGCAGAGCGAGAATTTAATTGGGTTTGGCGGGGCTGGTCCTCAGCTCGGGTGTGAATATTTTCCTGCTGTTTGGGACTGTTGGGGGCTGCTTGCTCATGGAGGGCCAGGGGGTCTGTGCCTGGTGAAGCACATTGGGGAAACAGTTACTGTAAAATGTTTTTCTACGATTACAGAGTTCCAGGAATTAACTGCAGCTAAGGGCTTGGGGAACCTGTTTGTCAGCCTGTGGGGCACACTCTGGTGATCACAGTACATTGGTTATTAATTTCCCAGGGGCTGCTCTTGTTAACTTGCAGGTGGCTGGGAGTTGATTGACTCAGCTTTTCTTAGGAGCCTCATGGTTTCTGGGTCTGGGTCACCTAGATCTGAGCCCTATCATTCCACCCTTTCATATTATAGGATTGGGGATGGCGTTTCTCGTCTGGCTACTTCCTGCTGGGTAAGTTTGACGACCAAAGGAGAAGGGGTTTGATGAGGCTGGATCTGGAAGGGCTCCTTTCAGGCTGCCATTTCCTGGTAGCTGTTGGTGTTAGAGCATTGTCCATCCATCAGGCTTGGCAGTTTTTACATCTGACTGGGGAAAAGTAAGCAACAGTTGGTTAAAGCTGGTGTGAGTTAACTGGCAGATACGATCCTGAAGGCAGCTGATGAAGCATGGGGCCACTGTCAAAATGAGGCCAATAGTGACTAGGGCTCCTATTAAAGGATAGAGCCATGGGAGCATCCCTGAAAAATTCCCCATGATGGCTGCTGCTAGTCTCGGGTATATCTTTGGGAAAGCAAAGGAACCTTGGGTTTCTGGGGTTCCCAGGGAGTGTAAAAAAGAGGTCGATTGATGGACAGTTAGAAGTTAAACATTGGGAGGTATTTAGGAGGTTAATTTCTTGATTCTTATCATCAATTTCCCAAATTTCAAAGGTGAACTTACTGGGGGGTTGAGCAGGGGGAAGCAAAATAGTGAGTGGTAGTAGAAGAGGAAGAAGGAGAAGAAAGCCCTTCATTCTTTATCAGCAGTCAAGGAGGGGACTTTGGAGATTTTCAGTTTTAGGGGTCCTGTGAAGACCGCCTGGTACTTGTGTTCCTGAGGAGGCTTGAGCTTAGAGGGGTGGATCCAGCCTGGTTGTCCTAGGAGTTTGGCTGCTGTTGGAATAGACGGGATCATGAGGTGGGGTCCAGTCCAGTGTGGCTAGAGGGTTCCTTTCAGTCCCTTGTGTTGATCAGTAGACTGGAGGTAGGTGTAGTCTCCCGGCTGAAGGGGATGGGAGATCTGGCCTTTGGATACCTATGGGATAATCCGGTCAGCATGCTCCCTGAGGAATTTCTGTAGAAGAGTGAAAGCAGGTATGTAGTCATGGAGGGGTGAGGATTGTTGGAGTGACAGATTGCTCAGGAGGAAAGGCCTGCCATACATAAGCTCAAAAGGACTTAAAAAGGATGGAGCTTGTGGGACGGCTCGTAACCTGGTTAGAGCTAGGGGAAGGAGAGTGACCCATGATTGGTGTAACTCCAAGGGGAGTTTGGTAAGGTGATCCTTGAGAAATGAATTAGCTCATTCCACCTTGCCTGATGACTGGGGATGGTTGGGAATGTGTAGTTTCCAGGTTATCCCCAGGGAATGAGACACTGTCTGGGTTACTTTAGAGATGAAAGCCAGGCCATTGTCTGATTGGAGGGTAAGGGGGAGGCCAAAGTGGGGAAGGATGTTTTGAATTAGACAGTTAGCCACTATATCTGCCGTTTTCCTTGTGGGAAAAGCCTCTATCCATCCTGAGATGGTATCTACCAAAACTAGTAGGTATCTGAACTTTTTGCAGGCTGGCATATGGGTAAAATCTAGTTGCCAATCAACCCTGGGGAGAGCTCCTACAAGGGTACTGTTAGGGTTCCAAACAGCAGCAGTTTCCCCCCTCCCCAACAGGGACCTCACCTTGACCTTTGGAGTCAAGGGAAACAAACTCTGCTGAGAAGCAGCCTGCCTTTCCTCTGACCTCCAAAGATAGGATAAGCAGATTCTACCTGATAACCAGAGATTTTAGAAGCTGTTTTTCTCTCATCTTAAGAGGGAAAAAGCAAACAATTCCACACCCTAATCCTACCTGCTTCCCCCTCCCTGATTTCTCCCCCAAACATTTCCCGCTTCCACACCCTAAAGCCTCCATATGTAAAGTCCCAGCTCACAACCCGTGAGCTGACATCTTTCCCTTCCCTGAGGGAAAGGTGCCCCGTGCAAAATAAATCTGTGTCCCGCTGAGAATTCCATTGGTGCCTGCCTCCTCCATCCGCTCGTGCTCTCCACCACCCGCACGCTCTCTCCCGCTCTCTCCCTCTGCCGACATCTTTCCCTTCCCCGAGGGAAAGGTGCCCTGTGCGAAATAAATCTGTATCCCGCTGAGAATTCCATCTGTGCCTCGGTGCCTCATCCATCCACTCGTGCTCTCCATCCGTGCCGCTCTCTCTCTCCCACTCTCTACCTATCAGATGGTGCTGAAACCGGCTCTTACTTCAAGGGACCTCACACGTAAAACTTTCGGACTCGCGTGTCATTACTGGCCACTGCGAACAACACTGATTTGGCATTAAGGTACACTTCCACCCTCTATCTCTCTCCCCTCTCCCATTCCTTTCAGTTCTCTCTCCCTCTCTCTCTCTCCCCTTTCCCTGTCACTACTCTCTGCCAGTTTTCTTTTCATCTCCTTTCCAATCGAATTCGGTCACTCCTGGACCTCACTCAAGGGCACTGGACAGCACTGGTTTCTGCGACCGTTGAACTGCCCGGCACAGTTACTGTGTCTGTCCATGCCCACCTGGGAGTCAGACCTGCCTCCCCGTCGCATTCAAATCCTTTTCCCTACCTCAGCTCCCTTCCCTTCCTTGCTCCTGCCATCTTTTGCCTTCCCCTAACATCTCATCTTCTCTCTCTCTCTCTCTCTCTCTCTCTCTCTCTCTCTCGCTCTCTCTCTCTCTCTCTCTCTCTCTCTCTCTCTCTCTCTCTCTCTCTCTCTCTCTCTCTCTCTCTCTCTCTCTCTCTCTCTCTCTCTCTCTCTCTCTCTCTCTCTCTCTCTCTCTCTCTCTCTCTCTCTCTCTCTCTCTCTCTCTCTCTCTCTCTCTCTCTCTCTCTCTCTCTCTCTCTCTCTCTCTCTCTCTCTCTCTCTCTCTCTCTCTCTCTCTCTCTCTCTCTCTCTCTCTCTCTCTCTCTCTCTCTCTCTCTCTCTCTCCTCTCTCTCTCTCTGTCTCTCTCTCTCTCCAACATAAAAAGAAAGCAGTGCAATGTGAAACATTACCTACGGCTCAACTCAGGTTTGAGAGCTTCAGAGCCTTCAGAAGGTGCTCCAGCAATCAGGTGAGTTGCAAATCTCTGCACTGTGGGGTGGTAATGTCTCTGAAGAGGAAAAGATACAAGCACAATTACTCAGGTCAGTACTTCAGAAAACACAAGCCATAGCATAACTTTTTTTTTAATTACACCATC
>NW_008350120.1:2163424-2166976 GCF_000622305.1 Nannospalax galili
CAAAAAATCTTTCACTTAAAAATTCCCAGTACCAACAGTCATCTCAATGGGACATTTTTACAGGACTAACTCCTTGGCTTCTGCCCTTATTGGGCCCTCTGCTTTCTATCACTTTGGTGCTAACCATTGCTCCTTGCCTTGTCAGATATTTTCAAAACCAGATCCGAAAACTAACGCATACTAATTTTAATCAGCTGTTACTTTCCTTCCCTTCACACGTATACGAACGCCTGTCAGCCATCGACGACCCTGTTCAGATGCATGGAGAGACAACCCCTGCTGCCTAGTGGGCCCCTAAACCAGCCTACCCCCCACGTCGACCCTGTCCAGCGGGAAGTAGCAAGATGACAATGGCGCCCCCTATCCTATAACACAAAAGGCTGGAATGTTAAGGTTCAGATAGACCTGCCCCCTCACCAACAGGATCTCAAGGACTTCTCATGCTCCTGAGAAAAGGGAACTGAGCTGATGAGCACCTTGGTCTTTGAAGTCAAGAGAAGCAGACTTTTCTCCATCTGATAACCAGAGATTTTAGAAGCTGTTTTTCTCTTATCTTAAGAGGGAAAAAGTAAACACTTCCAGACCCTAATCCCACCTGGCAGACTGAATGGAGCCAGGCTTTTCCTGCTTCCCCCTCCCTGATTTCTCCTCCAAACATTCCCCCCTTCCACACCCTAAAGCCCCCATATATAAAGTCCCAGCTCACAACCCATGGGCGGACATCTTTCCCAGACATCTTTCCCTTCCCTGACATCTTCCCCTTCCCTTCCCTTCCCTTCCCTTCCCTGACATCTTTCCCTCTGCCGACATCTTTCCCTTCCCCGAGGGAAAGGTGCCCCGTGCGAAATAAATCTGTATCCCACTGAGAATTCCATCTGTGCCTTGGTGCCTCCTCCATCCGCGCACCTCTCCATCCCAACTTTTTAATCTATCAGGTACATAGAGTAATCTTTGAGGGTGATGTGGATGGGGGTATGATGAGAGGCCAGGCCCAGAGTGGAGGTGTCCCAAACTTGGGGATCAACCTCAGATGCTGGAAGTGGCCAGGTTTTGTTCTGAGCAGGAGGAGCTATAGGGGAGAGAATGAAGACCAGGAGGGAAGAAAAGAAAGAGAGAGAGAGAGAGAGAGAGAGAGAGAGAGAGATTGATTCTGCATAAGATCTCTACCAAGTAAGGGAGATGGGCATGAGGGCAGGACTAAAAAGGTGTGAGTTAAGGGAGTTTTCCAAAATATTCAAGATAAGTGTCCTGTTGTTTTAGGGAAATGGGGTCTTCCATCAACCCCCACCATGGACATCTGTGAGGGAAAAAATCCTACCAGAATAGGAGGGGAGAACAGACGATGCCCCCATATCTATAATAAAGGAAATAGACGTACCAGCTACTATAGCCATTACCCTGGGCTCCTCCATATTGATGGTTATAGATGAGATGGGGGCTGAGGAACCAGGGCCCCGTCAGCCTTCGGCCACCAGGCCCAGAAGATCGGTGACAGACTCCTGCAAAGTGGATGGGGTTAGGGAGGAGACTGGCCTACCTTGACGTGGCAAAGAAGGACAATCGATCCTCCAATGACCTCTCTGTCCACATTGAGGGCAGGGTCCTGGTGGTGGTCATGGGTTGGTGTTGGGGAACCCTGCTGTTAAGGTCGGCTCCTTTCTCAGTAGGGGCTTTCTGCCTGACTTACCTGGAAAGTGCCGCCAAGCACGGATGCTTGGCCTCATTTGAAACATGACCTTTGGCATAGTTACCTGCAATAAAACTACCCCCAGGTTTTTTCTATTATGATAATTAGGCATTTCCCCATAGTCGGTCGATAGGATCCCCTGCCACATGTAAATAAAGCATACTATGAGCACCTATCAGCTGAGGCATTGGCTACTGCCTCCACCCTATATTTTCCCTAGTTCTCCCACTGAATAAACGGAGCTGTTTCCCTGAGTCTGGAGCTGTTTGTATCACTGAATCTGCCTCCCCGGAAGCACTTTCCTCCCTCAGTGCTCACTGGCTGTCCTGACCCAGTTCGTTGCTTCTGCTCCCTTTGCCCTCATGGATAGATGGCCAACGACCCATGAGGGGAGGGAGAGACCCCACAGCTCATGCCCAAACGTGAGGCTCCTGGACTGCACAGAGTTTGTGAGTATCCCCTCTCTCCAAGAGGGTAGCGGTAGCTTTGCCTTAAGCCATCCCACCCTTGAGGATCGGCAGTCTCTCCTTTTTTAAAAAAATTTGCAGGCAGGCTTGTGCTGTGGACTCTGTGGAATTCCCCAAGGTTTGATCCCAGGCATGTTCCCCTAGGAATCAGCGTTTCCCCCCCTTTCCTTTTCTATCTTGAACAATACCCCTAGAAACAAAATCCCCAAAGTTCTAAGGGATTTTTATACAAGCTTTAAATTCAACTTCTAAAATAACAAACTTCCTTAATCCGTTTTGTTATCTCACCCCCCCAGGGCACTCAAGCTCAAGCTAAACCAATTAGGTGAGAATTTAAATTAACTAGCCTCGAGACAAAAGGGCAGTCCAGCTCCAAGTGCCCCATAAACAAAAGCAAAGGATTTAAACCGAGGGTGGCCATGGAGCACTTAAAAATTTAAGACGGCTTGCACCATACAAACAGAAAAAAGATTTTAAAAAGCCATTTGTTTTCGTAAACTTTTTCTTGGGGAAGGGGCTCATCAGAGGACGACCCCACGTGCAGTCTTTCTCCTGTAGTCCTCTGCACCCCCGTGGGCTTCCCCTTAGGAGACATGACTTCAGGCAGGGCGCACCTGGATGGTGGCTAGCTCGCACTGAGGGTGCACATGCACAGTGCTAGTCACAGCCTTTTCAACCCCCCTCCAGGGGCGCACGCCACGGGACACCGCTGTGTCTATCCACAGATGTAGGGCTCTCGCCTTTTCTCCTTTTAGCCTTTTCTCCCCCCAAGCTACTACCAGCTCATAGTTAAGTTTTTTCCATTCCAGACTGACAGCCCTCTTCAAAGAAATTCACCATGCGAGTTAACAGTCTTGCCTTAGTTTAAAAATAATATATGAATAAACGATTTTAAACACTTTTAAAAGCTTTTAGGCTAAAGAAGAACAAATGCCTTTTTGTACTAATTATATTGGTAAATTGTCACATACACATGCTGCTTGAGCTCACTAAGATGCTAACTCTGGAGATGGGATCGGCCCTCCCACTTCAGATGCAAGTCTAGGCTACAAAACAGCCTGAGAGTAAATACACTGTACAAATAAGAACAGCTAAGGTGTAAACTATTACAACAGAGGGTATTACTGTCTATAGTAAAAGTACTTAATGGGATTATTTGGTCACTAACACAGACTAATGTAAAATGTATGTATGTATATGAATATATATGTGAGAAGTACTGCTGGTTTTTTAAGAGTTTCTTTCATATACATCTGATCAAAAAATTCATCAAGGTAATAGGTCTTGGTTTTACTGGTTTGTGACATTGTGTCTAACCACAGTATTTATTAAATGAGACTGTTATAAATGGATTTATGTTTAATACTAATAAAACAATTTCGAGGTCAGAGGACAACT
>NW_008350120.1:2167053-2167490 GCF_000622305.1 Nannospalax galili
TATCTCTAAACTTTTAAAGGAGACTTCGTTGTTTAAAACCTGCTTCAATTCTTACAAGAACATCTCAAAGTTTATATAATATATTTAAGATAAATGTTCATCTCTATATATGTGAGATAAAAATTGCTTGATAAATTTATAGATTTGTCTATAATTTGTTATTAAAATCATTAAATTTTAATAACTTAAAAGTCTAAACAGGGTTATAGCACAGTTTTCCTAAATTGATTATGCTGGAGGTTGTAAACATCAATTCAATAATGTTTAACTATGTACAAATTGCTCTCTTCTACCTAAAGCAAGGTTTTGGTAGACCACTCTCTAAACTACAGAATGTAAAAGATTTACCTACAAACTTATAAAACACAATATGTACACAGGTAATATTAACTTATTACATTATCTTATGCATATAATTTAGATTCCATTTTTTTTAA
>NW_008350120.1:2167679-2203341 GCF_000622305.1 Nannospalax galili
AGTATCTAATTAAAGGAGGAGGGGTAAACCCGGTCATTGGACCCTCACCTGAGTATCCAGCTGCTCTTCCCAACCAACTGTATGGAATTTGGCCCTAATCATACATGGTCTCCTGGGTTTGGGGAGGACTAAAGTATATTATCTGAGAAAGGCTAGGAAGAAAAGGCTTGATCCATGCTGGGTTAAGACTTTCCAGTGTAAATACCCTCAGGTCACTCATATACCCCAGAAACCCCTCAGTCATCTCTGTAACTAAGCTCAATAAATTTATTGGTTCCCCCCAAAAAACTTTAATGTAATCAAACATTGGTTTGCTACTACAACGAGAAAAGGGGAAAAACATTGCTTAATATTCCCAGAAAAGAATTCTCACAACAGATGGAAAGTTTATTTGTTAATGTTATTATGTCTCATGGTTATTAAAAAAGAGAATGGTAAGATAAAAGATGTTAGAAGGATACAGGAATGGAGGTATTTTGTTAAAAATGAGAAAGCCTAAGCAAATGATGGAGGTCTATGTAGATTTTTTATGATTTATCAAGCATGAGAAGAAGATCTTAAAATTTCTAAGGTCAGAGCTTAGTCAACTAGTTTAAGAATGTCTCATCAAGGTTTATTTTTAAATGTTTGGGTTTTGCCCAAGCTCTATCTACATAGCACATGGTAATTAAAAGTACCAGATTGGTGTAACCTTCTTAGATGTTTAATAGCCAGACTTTGAGGCCTATACTAATCTGGTCAGAGGGACTTAAAGGGACAATTTTTTGTTTCTTGCCTTCCAAGGTCAAACAAGTTCAGGGGCTATGGAGTATCTCTTGAAGAAATGTCCTATAACTTTGGTGAGTCACCTGTCCTCTTGTTCAGGGAGGCCATGGAGACCCCAGAAGATGGAGTTGAACCAGTGTCCAGTTTGCAAAGAGGAGAGTCAACACAGGGGAAACATTTCCTCCATGCTTCCAAGGGAAGCCCAGGTCAAGCAGGACCTCTTGACTTATCTTCACGTAGATGGAACTGATAAAGAAAAGCGTGAGGAGCCAGGGGCTCCCCCCAAGCCCATATGACCCCCGAGAAACAGATCCTCATATGCCCTTAAAAGTAATAATATATTGGTTTATTTAGGCCAACTGTATGGCCTTAAACACCCAAGTGGAAAGTGTAACCAAAGATTAAAGTCATCAATATATTTCTTTAAGAACTCAAAGGATTACACATCCCAGACATTAGACTTAAGTTCTTATGTTATTTAGACAATTATTTCTCATTGGTGATTTTGTTCCTAATAGGACAGTGCTACTCAGGTGTAGGACTTTAAATCTTGGTCTACAATACTGGAGTGCCCACCTACAGCTGAGGGAAACAAGTCACTATTCTAAAATGATGCTAAATTTGTTTTCTCTCCCTATCTAGAGGCCATTTAAGAGGGAGCTGATTCTAGCCACTCCAACAGTTATCAAAGTGCTTGACAACAAATCCTGAGTTCATCGATCATTCCCGCCTTGGCAGGCAAAAGAAAAATGAGAAAAAAACCTGTTAGATGGATGATTTTGGGAGCCCTCATCAAGAAATTCCAATGGACTTTAATTTGGACATTTTCTGGTTCCTTGCCTAGAAACTGTAATACTAACTACTCTTGCCCTTACTCTTACCTTTACTTTTCCTTCACATCTCCCAGGCACCAAACACCTTTCTTTTCTCCCTATAGTTAAGAGATATGTAATTTGGGAGTCTTTTAGATAGACCCACTAGAGGGGTACCCCAGTTGCCTCACCCTGCGTCCCTGTTCAGCATGGAAGAAGCCAGAGTGGTCTACGTCCCAATTCCGTATTGGCAAATGGGTAACCTCTTCAGAGGATGGTGTGATAAGAATAGGAGGTAGGAATTGGCTAGGCAGTTAGGGCAAAAAGACCCCAAAGAAAAGTAGCCAGTTTCTTTCTTGGCTAAAAGTCAAAATGTCCTTGGGCCTTTTAGCAAAGTACTCTGTCCCAAAGGCCAAAAATGGTAAAAGTATTTGGGAGCTCTTATCCTCCCCCCCCAAAAAAAAGATTTTAGGGTTACCTCTTCAAAGTAATAAAATAAAAGGTAAAATGATTATGTTATTTTGATGCTTGTTCCCTGTTTCATACAATTTCTTACAAATTACTGCCATTGCAAAAATTACTACCAATCAGGTCCTGGTCAGTTATCAAACTTTGGACTCTCCTGAGATAGATGAATTGGCTCTTAAAGCTTGTGATGATACTTCTCCATTTATAAAACAAAACAGGGGGAGATGCTGGGGAACCTTGCTGTTAAGGTCGGCTCCTTTCTCAGCGGGGGCTTCCTGCCTGACTTACCTGGAAAGTGCCGCCAAGCACGGATGCTTGGCCTCATTTGAAACATGACCTTTGGCATAGTTACCTGCAATAAAATTACCCCCAGGTTTTTTCTTTATGATAATTATGCATTTCCCCATAGTCGGACGATAGGATCCCCTGCCACATGTAAATAAAGCATACTATGAGCACCTATCAGCTGAAGCATTGGCTGCTGCCTCCACACTATATTTTCCCTGACCCCCACTGAATAAACGGAGCTGTTTCACTGAGTCTGGAGCTGTTTGTATCACTGAATCTGCCTCCCCAGAAGCACTTTCTTCCATCAGTGCTCACTGGCCGTCCTGACCCTGTTGGTTGCTTCTGCTCCCTTTGCCCTCGTGGACCGGTGGCCAACGACCCACGAGAGGAGGGAGAGACCCCACAGGTTGGGGCATTGTTTGGCCCAGTGTCCAGTCTGTCCACATCTGAAGCAGGGTCCTGGCGGCTGATGCTCTGTTGCACTGGAGCCAGAGATTGTCTTCTTTGGAGGAGCCCTTAGAGCTGTGGCCAGTAGCTGGTATTTTTGTTTAGTTAGGGCAAATTTGTCCATCCTAGTCTGCTCCTCCTGGTTATTAAAGACTTTAAATGCCATTTCTAACATCTCCCTGGGGGGGGGTTATCTGGGCCCCTTTCTAGCTGTTTAAGTTTTTTCCTACTATCGGGCAGACTGTGAGATGAAATGATGGTTAAGCATCTTTAGAATCTGGATCATATCTGATGTACTGCCTCAGTAAGTCCAGCCAGAAACTATGCTGGGTTTTCAGAGGGATTTTGGGTTATACAATTTTATGGGAGGTTTTCTCTAATCCTGCAAGAAGACAAGCAATCATAAAATTATGAGCCTTTCTCTCTTCTCTTCCATCCTGATAGTTTACATGGAATGAAGCAGGCTGGGTCTGTGGAGAAGGATCCTAATTTTTTCTCTATTGGGGACATATTGTTAAGAGAGAAAGGGGGTGAATTCTGACAGCTCCTTCTACCTAGGCTACTGTCAGCACAGGTGCTGAGAGCTGCCAGTGGGGGGGGGCATGGCTAAGCAGGACCCTGAGCCTCTTCTCAGCCCAGTCTGTGACCCCAGGCTCCCAGGCTCCAGCACCGCCCGCTTTGTGGCCCAGAGCTGCCTGCCTTGCGCTGTCGCCCTCCCTTGCCCACAGGTGGGTCGGGCGGGCACCTGAGACCCCGCAGGGCCATGGCTGGTGACCATTAGAGGCATGCGAGGCATGGGGGTGAGGTACTACCCATTCCTTGCTGCAGAGGCAGCGCAGGCTGTGGTGGCAGCCACCTCTTGAGAAGGGGGGACAGGGGAGGAGGGCAGAGGAATTGCTGTCAGCTGGAGGGGTCTTACAAGAGGACCTGGTGATCTGGCAGGGAGCGCAGAGGGAGAGTTGGGCACGAAGAGCAAAGAAAGCTTGGATAAAAGGGGTTTGGACTATTTGCCAGTTACTTTGGCAGAAGTTATCTAAATCTCTTAAAATACTGAAATCTAAGGTTCCTGTTTCTGGCCAGACAGAACCATTGTCTACCTTATACTGTGGCTAGGCAGTGGTGCAGAGAAATTTGAGGAGCTTAGGTCTGACAGTGTCCAGAAGATCTAAAGTTTTTAAAGAATTTAAGAGGCAAGCGAGGGGGGTGAGTCCAGTAGGTTTAGAATTGAGGTTGCCCATTTTAATTAAAGTGATGAGGAAGAGAATGAAAAGGGCAGTGAGTGTGAGGAGATGAGAGATAAAGGGGAAGGGGAGGCTTATGGGCATCTTCAGGGAAAGAGGAGGTTGGGAGTGCGGCTGACTAGGAAGACAAGTGCCAGGAGGAGGAGAAAGACTGAGAGGACGAGAACAAGAGAGGAGAGAGGCATAAGGGAATAGGTGTGCCAAATTGTTGTGCGAGACTGACATCCAGAGAGGTGTCCCTCTGTGGAGAGGGTCCCGAAAATGAGAGTGTCCCAAGGTCCCTAGAAACAGGGTCCTGTGACTAGGGATGGGAAAACGTGGGATCTCCTGATGTACCGGTACAATTTAGCGAGGAACAGGAGATCCCAGGACTGTATGGCATGAAGAAGAAAGGAGAGGAGAGGAGAGAGGAGAGGGAGGGAGAGAGAGAGAGGTGTCAGGAAAAGGATTTGAGAGCGTTGGATGGATGGGTCTATCCGTCAGGTGGGCTTAGGCAGACACAGCAACTGTGCCGGACACTCAACGGTCACAGAGGCCCGTGCTGCCCAGTGGCCGAAGTTCTGAGTCCGGAGGGATTGATGGTCGTGATGAGGAGAGTGCCAAATGGCAGGGAGAGAGGGTGGCAGCAGAGGGTGGAGGAAGGAGGGAGAGAGAGAGAGAGAGAGAGAGAGAGAGAGAGAGAGAGGAGTGAGAGAAGGTGAGCATCTGATGGCTGAATCCATGGTGAATGCAGGAGCTAGTATCTTAGTATCTGGCAGTTGGTCCAGCCAGAGTCCTCACTGCCATACCCAAATAGGCGATCTGAGTCACGGCACCATATGTTAGCTCAAAAGGTGGCAGGGGTTGGGATTGCCACGAAGCAGAAACAAAGAGGACTCTGGCAAAGTGAGAGTTTAATTGGGTTTGGTGGGGCTGGTCCTCAGCTCGGGTGTGAGAAAGAACCAGCAGCTTAAGGGCTGCAGAGGGGTAGCTTGTAAAGGGACGGAATGAGGAAAAAGAATATTTTCCTGCTGTTTGGGACTGTTGGGGGCTGCTTGCTCACGGAGGGGCCAGGGGGTCTGTGCCTGGTGAAGCACATTGGGGAGACAGTTACTGTAAAACTTTTTTCTACAATTACAGAGCTCCAGGAATTAACTGCAGCTAAGGGCTTGGGAAACCTGTTTGTCAGCCTGTGGGGCACACTCTGGTGATCGCAATACATTGGTTATTAATTTCCCAGGGGCTGCTCTTGTTAACTCGCAGGTGGCTGGAAGCTGGTTGACTCAGTTTCTCTTAGGAGCCTCATGGTTTCTGGGTCTGGGGTTGCCTAGATCTGAGCCCTATCAGTTTCGTCCACTGGAGCCTGGTCAACCCACTAAGAGTCTCACCCTTAAACAAAACAGACTCTCCTGCTCCCAGCAGCCACCAGTTGCCAGTACTTCCTCAGATAGGGTTGGGACTTCTTACCCACTTCCCATGTCTATGCTGGGATTTTGTCTGGTCTGATCTTGCGTGGACTTGTGCACACTGTCACCATTGCCGTGAGTTCCTAGGAATAACAGACCAGCTGTGTCATTATGTAGCCCTGGCTAGAACTCTCTATGAAGACAGGGCTGACTTTGAACTTGTAGAGATCTGCCTGCCTCTGTCTCCTATGTGCTGGGATTGAAAGAGTACTCCACCACACTGGGCCACTGTACCCATTTTATATAAACAGAAATGAAACAAAGTTTTGCTAATGTCTAAAAGATGAGGGACACTGTCATGTGCTGCTGATGGAAAGTGAAGAAAAGCCTGCATCCCGAGGGGTTCAGGCCTGTCTCCTGCATTCTGAGGGCTCACCCTCCCCTAGGCCTGTCTCCTGCAACCCGAGGGGTTCAGGCCTGTCTCCTGCATTCTGAGGGCTCACCCTCCCCCAGGTCTGTCTCCTGCTTTCAGAACATCAGCGCTTCGAAGCTTATGTGTGCGCTTGGTTAGGTGGCTTCATGGACATTGCATTTATCTTAACTTGTGCAGTCTGTACAAAGGTTTGCCACAGGTGGAAAATGACCCTGGGACACTGGACACCTCGCTGTGGGGTGTTTGAGTCCTTGTAAGCAGTGATGGAGTGGTCTTCGTTTCTCTTCCTTGGAGAAGCAAATGGAGTTTGAGACCAGCCTTTGAGTAATGCTCAGTAGCAGAGATAAAGATCTTATGAAATCATGAAACAAATTACAAAGCAGGAGATTTTTAGTTCCATTAATATGTGCAATAAAGTGAGAATTATTTCAAAATAGTAATTATTGCATTTCTTTGCATTTTATCACTTGCATCTTATCTGTTTTAGAACAGTATTGGTGTAGTAGTATATATAATTATGTGTGTGTGGCACATGCCCTTGCATATAAGTGTACAGTGGGAGCTCAATGGTAAGGAGCGTCGGCTCTTCTGTTCCCCATGGCCATGTGGAGCATGGCGTGGGCTGTGTAGGGAGCAGAGCAGGAGGCTGCTGAGTGCGGATTGTTTTCCTTGGCCCCTCTGTGAAGATGCTTGCAGAGAGTTTGCAACCTTGGCCACAGTAGTAATTCAATGACAGGTTTAACTAACAAATTAATTAATTGATTACTTTTGGAGACAGGGTCTCACACAGAGGCCCAGGCTGGCCTGTAACTTGCTATGTAGCCTAGGTTATCCTGGAACTTGTGGCAACCCTCTGACTGCTTCCCAAGTGGTAGAATTGCAGGCATGAGTCACCATACCCAGCTTTGTGGAAAGGTTTAGACTAGTGCATCCTTTGATGAATTAAAACTAATTTCTAGGACTCCTTATGATCTTTTGTGTTTGTCTCCATAAACTCCAGAACCTTCTAACACAATGACAATATTGCAAGACATTTCTATTAAGGAGATATAGCGTGTGTGTGTGTGTGTGTGTGTGTGTGTATACACGTGCATCTGTGCCTGTCTGTCTGCCTGATCTCACAAACCCATCCAATTCAGCTGGCGAACTTGAATTTTTCTTTTTTGTTGTCTGAGATAATCCCAGTGGGGACTATAAATATAACTGATTTACAGTGAGGGAGCCTGCACTACAGCCCAGGAGAAAATATTTATGATGATTTGTCTGCTTATAGATTGCTTGGCTTAAACCCTTCCTCATATATCAGGATAAGGCTCCTGAGATTCAAGACAAGAGGTAGAAGGCATTATCTTACTCTAATATTTTGGTAAAACCATCCTGATTTTTTGAACAAGGTCTCATTCTGTAGCCCAGACTGGCCTGGAACTTGTGATCCTCCTGCCTCAGTGCTGGGATTTCATGTGAGCACCTCACACCCAGCCCATCCCCATTTTTTTTGTTGTTGTTGTTAGCTATTTTATACCCCCATGGGCTCATTCCAGAGCTGAACTCCAGCCACCAGCACAGGGACGGACAAGGATGGCTGCCAGTCACTGAATGCTAGCAAGCGGCACACGGGCTGTGTCGTGTTATTCTGTCTTCTTACCATTTCTCTAAGGTTGGCATCCCCTGACCCCTGGTTTTGCAGATGAATGTAGTGGATATCTGAAAGATTGAGACCTGTGCCCAGGGAAGCTCAGCAGATAAGACACAAAGCTAGAATGTGAACCCACATCCATCTGGCTCAAGGCCCCCTGATCCCCAGCACAGTTTATGCTGCCTCTCACCGAGACAGCACATCACGCTCCTGAGTGACAGTCTTCACTTTTTCCTGGACTGAAAAGTGACCAACCTGAGCACTACCAATCTGTACTGTGTCTGGGGAGCACGTTGTTTGTGGGAGGAGAGCTACTGTGGGATCAAATGAGATCGCCCAGGTGAAGCATTAAATGGAGCCAATGAGTGGGTGTTTAAAACTCCAAAGGGTAGAACACTTATCTAGTCTCCTAGCACTGTGTGTGTGTGTGTGTGTGTGTGTGTGTCCCCAACACAAACATAAGCTCACAGGGCTCACAGAGCACAGGAGCCCTCCCAGGTCCTCCCAGGGGATATGGAAGATAAACACTTGACTGGGGTGGGACTCTTCTGTGGCGTAGCTGCCTGTAAGGTGCCCAGCAGACTTCCTGGTGCCAGTAGTGTCAAGTGAGTCAGTCCCTCATGCTCCTGTAAGTCACTGCAGTCAATTTACTGACTCACCAAATTTGATCTGGACAGAACCCTTTCTTTGGCCTGTTGGTGCCCTCTCCATCTGGGGTGAATAGTTTCCCTGGGAAGATCACACAACATTCTACTATTTACCCACAACTGCTGTTATTTTTATAGGCGGGAGCCAGGAATTGAACCTGGGGCCGGATGCAGGCTCAGCATGTGCTCTATGTCTATCCCCAACAACTATGACAGTGTGGCCACAAGCACTGCCTAGCCTGCGTCACAGCCCGACAGCCACAAGCAGGACAGGGAAGAGGAGGCCCCAGACCGCTGGATTTTCTCCTCAGGATGCCCTCCAACCACCTTGAGTTTCTAGTCTACAGGTTTCTTGCTTCAAAAATTTAATTACTCTTTGCAGCAGTAATTAAATCTTCAGCGCCACTGGCAGCTGTCCAAACCTTAAAAAAAATAAACATCTCTCTTCTCCCCCACCCTTCCCCCACACCCCGCATCTCCAGTTATTGGCTCAGGAAATAACCATTAATTTACAGCACTGTGTGCAAGCCCAGTAGTCTTTGACCTTCCCCACGCTGTTTATGTTTTTAAAGGATGGAATCTAGAATTTCATCAGTGACCCAGAGAGCAAGCTCAGAATCTGTCTCAGTGGGATGTTCATCCTGACTTTGTTACAGCATCCTTGTGGGAATGAAGGGCCCCTCCCACAGGACCATTGTCCCATCTTTCAGGACGATGGCACTTGAGGGGGGGGGCAGGTGCCACTAGAAGTTCATCTGGGCTCATTTTTATCACTTCTTTCCCTCTGCAGTTTCTTCTCCCTCCCCCTCCTCCCTCTGAGTCCTCCCTCCTTCCTTCCTCCCTCCCCCTCCTCCCTCTGAGTCCTCCCTCCTTCCTCCTTCCCTCCCTCCCCTTCCCCCTCAGCCTTCCAAACACTGGGATTATACTTCTGCACTCCAACGCCCCCTTTATGAGGGGCTGGGGAGGAACCCAGGCCTTGCATGCCAGGCAAACAATCTACCACTTGAGCTACATCCCCAACCCTTTCTTCCATTTCTTAAGCCAGTTTTTCTAAAATAAGAGCCCTGTGAGATAGCTCAGCAGGTAAGAACACTAGCTGCCAAGTCTGATGACCAGATTTGATCCCTAGGACCCACATGGTAGAAGAAGAGACCCAGCTCTTGCAAGTTGTCCTCTGACCTCCACACATCTCACACACACACACACACACACACACACACGCGCGCACACACACACACACATATTTAATTTAAAAAATTAAAGAAGTCCTGGACTGTTCTGGGAGAGTTGTAAGACAGAGGGACTCAGTGAACACTGGGTGCTTGTGGGACCCTCTGAAGGGTCATGCTTGTTGGGTGATTGAGGCAGGATCGTCTATGCATCTGTGGAACTTACTGAACACACTGAAGCCCATGACAAGGTGTGGCTATGGGTAGCTGATGACTAAGAGGTGCCTACTGTCCAAGCCCCAAATTGGGACAGGATTACAAAAAGTACAAATGAACCAGTACAATGGTCCTGAACAATTAAACTGGGAGGCATGTAAGTCCCAGCACTGGCAGAGCTCTGGGGGCGGGAGGCACAGGGCAGGAGGAACTCAAGAGACAAGACCATTAACATTTCTGTGTCTCTGTCTCACACAGACAGACATGAGTAATTCGAGGCTTTCCTTACCTCTTCCAGTGCAAGGGAGGGCCAGTAGGTTCTGGGGGTGGGGACCGGAGCAGTGACTAGTGCTTACCCTCTGCTCAGCTCCAGACACACAGCCCCACTGTCTTGAGTGTCTCACAGCCCCACTGTCTTGAGTGTCTCACAGCCCCGTTGTCTTGAGTGTCTCACAGCCCCGTTGTCTTGAGTGTCTCACAGCCCCGTTGTCTTGAGTGTCTCTCAGTGGGCATTGTCTCCTGGGCACTGCTTCACCACACCCAGAACTATGCACGTGATAGCAGCAATTTTTATCTGTCTTTCTTTCATTTTAATCCAAAGTCCCAGAGACCACCTATTTTTACCTCAGAGATGTCTTCATTCGTCCAGTCGACATCACAGCCTTCTGTCTGAGCCCCGTAGTTCTATAGTTAACCTCTGTGTAGTTGTCCTGTAACACACATGGACTGGATATACACACACAGATTCAGAGATCCACACAGACACATAGATATATACACAGACACATACAAGGCACACACAGATTCACAGATCCACACAGACACACAGACACATAGGTGTATACACAAACACAGAGTCACAGATCCACAAAGATCCACATAGACACACAGACACACAGACATACACACACACACACACACACACACACACGATGTTTCTTTCTAGAAAAAGAGTTGAAGCCATGGGAGGTGACACATGCCTGTAGTCTCAACACTCAGGAGGCACAGGCAGGAGAATCTGAGGCCAGCTTGTTTGCAATAGCGAGCTCCAGGTCAGTCTGGGCTACATAGTGAGACCCTGTCTTAAAAAAATGAAAAGCGAGCCAGGCGTGGTGGCGCAAGCCTTTAACACCAGCACTTGGGAGGCGGAGGCAGGTGGATCTTTGTGAGTTCGAGGCCAGCTTGGTCTACATAGTGAGTTCCAGGACAGCTGGGGCTACAGGGAGACCCTGTCTCAAAAAAACAAAGACAAAAAACAAAACAAAACAAAACAAAAAACCAGAACTGGAAAGATGGCTCAGCAGTTAAGGGCACTGATTGCTCTTACAGAGGACCTGGGTTCAGATCCCAGCTCCCACATGGTGGCTAACAATTGTCTGCAACTCTAGTTCCAGGGGAAATCCAATGCCCTCTTCTGGCTGCTGTGGGCATTGTATGACACGGGTGCAGTTACAGACATTCAGGCAATACACTCATATACATAAAATAAAATAATAAATAAAAATATTAGAAAAAAACCCCAAACCAAACCAAACAAAAGCCTTTGGATGTTCCTGTCTAGAATAAGTGTCAACAATATAGGACAAAACTGCAGTGTCCCCTGATTGGATTTCAAACCTCTATTTCCTCTCACCTCAGCTCTCACATGGCATCCAGGTCCTCATGCTCCAGCTCCCTCTGGTGGTGCACATGACCATGTGACCACGTTTCTGACCATGTTTGGTCTGACCATGTTTCTCCCCCTCTCCCATGTCTCATTATGTGGGGCTAGTTCATCTACTCAGAGCTGATGATCCTTGCCTAGACTCCTTAGATGTCTACTGCCCCTGCTCTGAGCCTCTTCACAGCTGTCTTTCAGACCCCAGCCACTTAGCCCACTGCCAGCTCCTTGTGGTACTTACCAACAAATTTTTTTTTTTTTCAGAGCCCAGCTACACCTTGGGGACATCCTTCACTCTTCTGCTCAATAAAAATTACAGGTCAGTTTTGGATTAGACCCCTGCACTGGATCCCAACAAGCCAAACTAAATGTCAAATGAAAGTTCAGCCCGACGACTCACTCAGCACAGGCGTTTGCCACCGCTCCCAAGGACCTGAGTTCGGTCCCCAGGATGCACGTGGTGGAAGGAGAGAGCCGACTCCACAAGCCGTCCTGTGACCTCCACACAGGTGCTATAGAACATGTGCACCAAGCCCCCAGTAAATAAATTAATTTTTTAAAAATCAGGGGTGGGATAGAGGGCTCAGTAGTTAGGAGCACTTGCTATTCTTGCAGAGGACTCACACTGGGTTCCCAGCACCCACATGGTAGCTCACAACTGTCTGTAACTTCGGTTGTAGGGGATCCGATGCCCTCTTCTGGCCTCTGTGGGCACCAGGCATGCATGTGGTACACATACATACATGCAGGCAAGCACTTATACACACAAATTAGAAATCAATGGAAAAGGCAAAGTGGAGCTACTTGTGGTAAAGTTTCTTGCCATTAGGTACAAATGAAACTTTCTCTGACCTCACAACAGATCAGAGAGGAGACAACCACATTCCTAAACAGGTCAGATTCAAGTTCACACTAGTGAAGTACCTCCTGCCTCAATCCTCCCCCAAGAGAAAAGAACCTGGCCAGGCCTGGTGCTTCAGGCCTGTAATCCCAGCTGCATGGCAGGCTGAGGCAGGAGGTGTGCAAGTTCAACGCCAGTCTGGGCAATTTAGTGAGATCCTGTCTCAAAATGAAGTATAAAAAGAGAGTTGGTATGTAGCTCAGTGGTAGAAAACTTGCTTGCATGTGTGAGGCTCTGGGTTCGATCCCCAGTCCCCCTCCCCCACAATCTGATGTTAACCGATCACTCATGCTCCTATTGCTGTGTCTCCCTGTCTCCACCTTATAAGAACGGGACTCTGAAACTTCCAGCTGGCCCCTGTCCTCTGCCCCTGCTCCCCTCAGCCCTGCTGTCTGCAAAGCTGGCCTCCTCTGCGAGGCAACCACAGTGCTTCTATTTTATGGGATCGAGTGTTTCCCATTCTAGAATAAAAAAAACTCAAGAAAGGCTGAGAAGCTACATTGCTGCGATTTGCCCGCTGATCTCTTCTGTGACTTCTCAGGACCCTTCCCTCCCTCTGCAGTGTCACCGTCCCTTTCTAGGGCCTAATGGGCAGCCCCCCGCCTGCTCTAAGATCGCTACTGCACGGCCCGCCCCTCTGGCTTCCCTCCGCTCTCTTCTCCTGCCCCTCACTGAGCCTATCAATTTAACTTCAAAAGTGATTCAATACAGTTATCACAGTAGACTGCAGATTAATGTGTCATCAATCCTAAAATAATTATACTTGAATAGGAGACTTGGAAAACTCACTTTTTAGAGCCCTGGAAGATGAGGGCACACTTAGCACCATTGCTGGGCTCGAGAACCAGACACCATGGAGGAGAGGGCAGGGAGAGACACGGTTGTTTTCTAGGAAGTCACCGGAAGTAGAACTGAGACTCTACACCGCACAGAGGGAGTTCAGGGAAGCCTGGGGAGGCAGTGGGGTGGGGAGCAAGCTTCCAAGAGGGGGTCATCAGGCTTGGTTGTCAGGGGAAGCCATCAGAGTTGAAGGCTCAGAGCACATCACACAGTGATGTGTTACAGCCTGGGGGACTAGGGCAGGGCACCCTAGGGGATGTCTCTTTTCTCTGAGTGTGAGGCTGTCATCTCAAGGTAATACGGCAACCTGGACACTGGCTAACTAAATTCATTTGTTGACCCACGAGTGGTGACTTGCTTATAGGAAGCTGGGCAGGAGGATTGCAGTAAATTCAAGGCTGGTTATACACAGGGAGTGTCAGGTGGACCTGGGATATGATCTGAGACCCCGCTCAAAAAACAAAACAAAGGCCGGTGATGGCTCAGCAGGTTAAGGACACTTGCCACTGAGTCTGATGACGGAATTCAGTCCTCGGAATTCACATGGTGAAAGGAGAGAAATAACCCCTGGAAGCCGTCCTCTGACCTCCGCACATGTACCCACACTTACATACTCAAAAGAAAGGAATGTAAACAAAGACTCATGTGTTAAGGGAGAAGTCACTGTGCCAATGAGGAGGAGATGACGTCAAGCATGCTGGTAGCTCAGTTTGGCCTTTGGGGGTGCTAAGTTTGGATATCTTTGTCCGTGAGACGTTGATGTGCTGGAATCTCAGTCCCCAGCATGGTGATGTGGATGGACGCAGTGGAACCTTTAAGAAGTGGGGCTCAGCAGAAGGCTTTGAAGTCATGTGACACTGCCCTTGGGCAGATCAGTGCTGCTGAGATGAGACAAGGACAAGAAGGGGACTGGATTAGCTTCCTGGAGGAGGGTTGCACCCCACTCTGGCTCAGGCACTCCCAGACCTGTGATGTCATCTGCCACCAGGCTCTCACCAGAGTCCAGGAGATGCTGGCGCTATGCCCTTGGACCACCACAGCTATGAGTGAAATCTCCTTTTTTTTTTGTATGAAGGACCCAGCGAACTCCAGTTGTTTTATTCTGGCAGCAGAGGTAGATTAAGAGAGTAGAGAAGGCACCTCCTTCCTTAGTTCTCAAAACAAAGTGGGACGTAGGGGGAGAGGGCAGTGGTTTTATTGTGATGGAGTCACAGAACAAAGCTTGAGTTAATCTTGTAACAGTGATTACTGTATCCTCACTTTCTCCCCTCTCCTGTACGGTGTGTGTGTGTGTGTGTGTGTGTGTGTGTGTATGCACTCCATGGCCTGCGTGTGGAGAGTCAAGGACAACCTCAGGTGCTGGCCCTCACCATCTGCCTTCTTTGGAGGCAGGGTCTGCACTGCTTTGCATGGCAGTCTAGCTGGACTGGGAGCTCCCGGGAGTTCCCCCTCTCTGCCTTCCATCGCCACACTGGGATTGCAGATCACTCCACATCATCTGACTTTATGTGGGTTCCGGGAATCGGAATTCTGGTCCCCACACAAGTGTGGCAGGCACTCTATCCACTGAGCCATCTCCCAGCCCACAAATAAGTTTTGAACAACCATGTGCCAGTCCCAATGCCGGGTATGGGGACTGATCAGAGAGGCGTGGTGGGCTCACCTGTGCCTAACAGCCCAGCCTTCATTTCAGCCCACTCACAAGAGAGCAAATACAGGGGTGACCCTGGACTCTCTCTGCTCCAAGACCAGGCAGCAGCTAGCAGAGTGAACATGCAGGGCCCTTTGCTAAAAAGAGTAAGAATTTCAAGCTGGAGCTGGGGAAATGGCTCAGCTGGTACAGTGCTTGCCAGCTAGTTTGATCCTCCCAACCCTTGTAAAAAGCCTGAGGCAGTGATGCAACCCCAGCACTAGGCAGGCAGAGACAGGTGGATTTGTGGGGTTGATGACAACCAGTTTGGTTGACTTGGTGACCTCCAGGCTAGAGAGAGACCTTGTTTCAAAAAGAGGGTGGATGGCCCCGAGGAAGGGCACCTGAGGATGTCCTTTGACCTCTACCTGCATCTGGGCATATGTGCATGTAAACACACACACAAACACAGACATATAGGAAGATGAACAGACAGAGAGACAGACAGACAGACAGACACACACACACACACACAATGGATTTCAAGCTGGACCAGGCAGTGGTGGTGCACGCCTTTAATCCTAGCACTCAGGATGCAGAGGCAGGTAGATCTCTGTGAGATCAAGGCCAGCCTGGTCCACGTAGTGAGTTTTCAAGGTGGGTTTATATGCCTGGAATCCTGGGATTATAGCTCAAGTCCAGCCTGGACTACATAGGGAAATCTGTCCCAAAACAAAACAAAACAAAACAAAAATCAAGATGGCTGTGGAGGAGCCTTAATCCCAGCATGGACTCTAGTGATAGATGTGCACAGCATGACACCTATAGAATGAGGAATGTACATTTCCAAGTTGCTGGAAGAGCAGATTAGAAATCTCACATGAAGAAATGGGAAGCGTGTGACCTGATGGAAATGTTGATTAGCTTGGTTCCAGCATCTCACTACATATATATATCAGAATTTTGTGCTCTGTCCATCTGTACAGTCATTTAAAAAGTGGAATAGTGTAGTCTGATGGTGCGTGTCTGGGCACCTGCCATCGTTCGTGCTGGTCTCTAACAAAGTACTTGGAACTGGGTTATCTGTGAAGAATAGAAGTGTATTTCTTACAGTTCAGGAAAGATCGAGGTGTAACAGAGTTGATGGGGAGCTTTCCTTGGCAGAGCTACTGCTTCTTCTCTTCCTCTTACATGTTTCCCCTCCTACTCCCCCTCCTCCTCCTCCTCAGCCTCCTCCTCGTCCTCATCCTCCTCCTTGTCCTCCTCGTCCTCCTCGTCCTTGTCCTCCTCCTCCTAGTCCTCCTCCTCCTCAGCCTCCTCCTCCTTCTTGTCCTCCTCCTCTTTGTAAAAGTAATAAACTATAATAAAGAGTTCCCTATCCTCAAGAGATTTACAATTCATTCCGTTGCCAATGGATAACTAGATCTGTCTCTCACAGAGAGAGACAGAGAGACAGAGAGAGAAAGAGAAAGAGAGAGAGGTTTCACATAGCCTAAGGTGGCCTTGAACTTGCTATGTAGTTAGGACGACCTCGAATGTACAGTCCTCCTGCCTCCACCTCCTAGTGCCGAGATTAACTGCATTACCACACTCAGCTAAAGTGGTGCCAAGGATAAAACCCAGGGCTCCAGGCAGCCTAGGCAAGCACTCTGCTCAGCTACATCCATGGACCCATTTGCAATAGTGTTCTAAAGTTTAAAGAAAAGCTGTACCTAAATGACTTAGATGCTAACTCATAAAAGATCTTTCCTTCGATTTTTATTTGCAATAACTGGAGACCCTCAGATGACATTAGAATGTACAATATCTTTATTCTTCAATTCTGTGCATCAAATGACACACAGAATGCAACTCACTGTGAGGTTTAACTTGCAGAAAAGTAATAGGTCTGTCTTAAGAAAAACTTTGAACTAGATCTAGTAGGTCTGTGGGAAATGATTTTTCTGGAAATGTCTCCTGTCACAAATTAAACTTTCACCTAGTTAATCACAGGCTTTGAGATCATTTAACACTATGTATTCAATCTGTTTTCCTACTGTGTAATCAGCTTGTTTAAATTTAACTAGCCTTTAAGAAAACAACTTAAATGATCTTACTAGGCCCTGGACCATGTAATCAACTTTTATAAGCTAAGCTGAACTATAGCTTTAATCTTTTTTTCCTTTTTAATCCTTTTGAGACATGGTCTCCCTGTAGCCCCAGCTGGCCTGGAACTTAATATGTAGACCAGGCTGGCCTTGAACTCATAGAGATCCACCTGCCCCTGCCTCCCGAGTGCTGGGATTAAAGGCATGTGCCACCACACCTGGCATTATAGCTTTAATCTTAAACCATGTTTCCCATTTCTCCCTTGTGACCCTTCCTTGCCCCTGACCCATGTGTGTGCACATGCATGTGTGTGTACATGTGCTGAGATCATCACTGAAAGCAGTGATGACATTGGAAGCAATATGTTATCCACAATAATGTTGCAAGCAACATGTGGGTTTAGGTTGGTTTCTGTTTTTAGTTTTACATTCTGTTCTGGGTCGGTAGGGATAAAAAAAAAACCCAGCTTCTTCCTTTGAAAAACTCTAGTAGAAGACTCTGTAAGACAAGGGTCCTCAATTCATTTCCATGCTGGATGTGCTGTTCAATAAATATGAGCACACACCCTATGTTCAGGGATAAGCCGCTCTAAGGGAAATCAGAACCCTTCAGACTGGATTGGGCTCACTCTTGGTTAAGTGACTCCAGGAGTTAGTTTTATCTTCTTGTGGCACTATCACAGAGGTCACGGTTGATGGTAGTGTCTGTGACAAGGGGGAACCCAAAGGAGACGGATCCCTTTCTGATGCTGTCTTCAACACTGTCATGCTCGACCCCCTCTATGCTCCCTTCCCTCACCACAAAATCCCTCCCACTGACCTGAGTTCCTCAGGAGAGTGCTTTGAGGACGGCAGCCCCTTCTGTCTGCTTTCTGCCAGAGCTTAGCTCCTGGGTATTGACTTTCAAGTGGTGAGCAGAGAGTAGTAGGTTGCGGGTATCTGGTGAGAGTTGCCATGTTGTCGTGACCTCCT
The DNA here is from genome assembly GCF_000622305.1 of Nannospalax galili. Lineage (NCBI taxonomy): Eukaryota > Metazoa > Chordata > Mammalia > Rodentia > Spalacidae > Nannospalax > Nannospalax galili. Next base: position 2,185,277 of record NW_008350120.1, read on the forward strand.
CGTGTCTCCATGTCAGGGAAGGCAGGATAGCGATGGATTCTTTTCAAGGTGGACAAAGGAAACACAGCTTTTTGCAGGTTGTCAGTACATAGCAATACAGCTTTATGATATTAATTGCTAAAATTGAGCTAACCTTTTATTTTTCAGGACAAAAATAAGATAGCATGTAATGACTGAAAAAAATTTCAGGGGTCATTTTTCAATAGCGCAGTGTGTTTGAATGACTTAATAATGATATCTACCTGGAACATTTGATTTCCACTTAATAATAATTATAAAATCAAAATAATAATGATAAGAATAACAGCTACCATTTATTTAACATTGCTATTAACTATTGTGTTACTTAATTTTTTAAAAAAGATTTGCTTATTTATTTTTATTTGTATGTGTGTGCCTGCATGAATTTATGTGCACCACATGTGTACAGGAGCTTGTGGAGGCCACAGAAGGGTGTCAGATCCTCTGGAACCGGAGTTACAAGTAGTTGGGAGCCGCCATGTGGTGCCGCACGCTCTGCAAGAGCAGTAAGTATTCTTTGGCCCCACTTTGAACATTTAAAAATATTTTATCTTATAATTACCAATGGGAGGGGAGAGAGAGGAGAGAGGAGAGAGAGGAGAATGTGCATGCCACAACACACTTGTAGAAATCAGACAATTTTCAGGAGTCAGTTCTCTCCTTCCACCACGTGGGTCCTGGGGGTTGAACTCGGGTTGTCAAGCTTGTGCTACAATCACTGTTACCTGCTAAGCCCTCTAGCCCACCCTGTGCTACCTGCCCTTTTAGCTTTGTGGAGTTGCTGCTATGAGTTCCTGCATTTTGTCAAGGTAGAAAGTTCACTAATTTGCTCAAGGTCACAAATGCATATAGACAGAGTTGAAATTCAAACCAGGTTCTTCTGCCTCAAAAGCCTGTACCTTTTTACCCATAGGGACTATTTAGCTCAGAATTCCCCAAACCTTAGCACATGACAATTAAGGGTTGTTGGTCAAGAGGGAGCACTGGCTGGAAGATATGAATAATTCAACAAGCTGATATCCTTTATGGGTCAATGCCTCAAGTATTAAGTAATATTGAGGCCAGGTCTGACTCAACTTTTTAACACCTCAGTTATAGTCCAAGGGGCCAAAATAGACTTTTGTGATTTCAGCTCCACAAATACGAAAAATAAGAGAATTACTGCCAGGCATGATGTGCACAACTGTAATCCCAGAATTTAGCAGGAGGCTGAGGTGAACTGTGGGAGGACTGTTGTGACTTTGAGGCCAGCCTGGATTATACAGCAAGCACAAAACAGCTGGGGGTGGGGAGGCAGAAGGGTAAAGTGAGAGAGGGGGAAGGAGGGAGGGAGGGGAGGGAGGGAGAGAGAAAGAATATGTTATTTACAGAGTAGCTGCTGAAAGAGACAGGGTGGACAGGGTAGTAATGATTTTAATCTTGTCATGTTACGCTGTTTTTTTTTGTTTTGTTTTGTTGAGACAGGGTCTCACTGTGTAGCTCTGGTTGGCCTAGGACTTGCTATGTAGACCAGGATAGTAGCCTGGGACTCACAGAAATCTCACTCTCTCTACCTCCTAAGTACTGGGGGCCAGGATTAAAGGCAAGTGTCACCACACCTGGCTGATGTCTGGTATTTTTAAAAATATTTTACTTATTATTTTTATTTTATGTGTATGAGTGTATTGCCTGCATGTATGTGAGTGCACCCGTGTCATGCAATGCTGCAGAGCTCAGAAGAGGGCTTCGGATTCCCCTGGAATTGAGTCAAAAACGGTTCGTAGCTGCCATGTGGGTGCTGGGAATTGAACCCGGGTCTTCTGCAAGAGCAGTCAGTGCTCTTAACCACTGAGCCATCTCTCTAGCCCCATGTCTGGTATTTTTTATGCACCAATTTTCCTTTCTTACAGATAAGAAAGTAAAGCTGGGAATCTAAATGACATACTCACATTTCTGTGATGCACTCACAGGATTTGAAGATAGGCCTTAGAGGTTTCAAGGCGCAGACTTTTCTATACTGCAATAACAAGTAAAATCAACTTCATACATTTTTTAGATGCAAATGAACGTAGCTAACACATTTGGATTAAGAATACAATATAAGGGCTGGAGAGATGGCTCAGCAGTTAATAGCACTGGCTGCTCTCACAGAGGACCCAGGTTCAGTTCCCAGCACCCACATGGAGGCTAACAACTGTCCATAACTCCAGTTCCAGGGGATCTGATGTCTTCTGTCCTCCAATAGGCACTGCATGACATGGGTTCACTTACAGACATGCAGGGGACACACTCAAACACATAAAATAAAAATAATAAATAAAATTTTTTTCAAAAGAGTACAATATGAGAGCTGTGTGTGGTGATGAGCACCTGTGCCTGTGATCACAGCACTCTCTGGAGGCAGAGGAGGGCCAGGAGTTCAAAGCCATCCTTGGCTCTATACAGAGTTGAAAGTCAGCTTGGACTACATGAGACCCTGTCTCTCCCTCCAAATACAACATGAGCTGGGTGTGGTGATGTTCACATGTACTTCCAGCACGTGGGAGGCTGAGGCAAGAGGGTTACCTTGAGTTTGAAGCCAGCCTGAGCTGCAGAGTGAATTTCAGGCCAGCCTGGGCTACAGTGTGAAAGCCCGTCTCAACCTGAAGCAAACTCCTTCCCCACCAAAACAAAAGATTGCAATCTGATTTTTACTTTAGTGGGAAGTTATTTCCTGTCAGCTGTAGCTCTTAGGGTCATGGTGATTGTTTTTTCTGCAGGCTGCTCTCTCGTAGTGTGATCTGCACCGTGGTCAGGTAAGGGCAAGGGGGTAGACAGACAGGCTGGACACGCACAGACAGGCTGGACACACACAGATGGGCTGAATACACACATACACAGACAGGGCTGGATACACACAGATAGGCTGGACACACACAGACAGGGCTGGACACACACAGATGGGCTGGATACACACAGATGGGCTGGACACGCACAGACAGGCTGGACACGCACAGACAGGGCTGGACACATACACACACACACACAGGGCTGGATACACACAGATAGGCTGGACACACACAGACAGGGCTGGATACACACAGACAGGGCTGGACACACACAGACAGGCTGGACACACACAGATGGGCTGGATACACACAGATGGGCTGGACACACACAGATGGGCTGGACACACAGAGATAAGGATGGACACACACAGATGAGCTGGACACACACAGACAGGCTGGATACACACAGATGGGCTGGACACATACAGACAGGGCTGGACACACACAGACAGACTGGATACACACAGATGGGCTGGACACACACAGACAGGCTGGACACACACAGATGGGCTGGATACACACAGATGGGCTGGACACACACAGACAGGCTGGACACACACAGATGGGCTGGATACACACAGATGGGCTGGACACACACAGATAAGGATGGACACACACAGATGAGCTGGACACACACAGACAGGCTGGATACACACAGATGGGCTGGACACATACAGACAGGGCTGGACACACACAGACAGACTGGATACACACAGATGGGCTGGACACACACAGACAGGCTGGACACACACAGATGGGCTGGACACACACAGACAGGGCTGGACACACACAAATGAGCTGGACACACACAGACAGGCTGGACACACAAAGGCTGGATACACAAAGATGGGCTGGACACACACACACAGGCTGGATACACACAGACGAGCTGGACACACACAGACGGGCTGGACACACACAGACAGGCTGGATACACACAGATGGGCTGGACACATATAGATGAGCGGGACATACACAGACAGGTTGGACACACACAGATGGGCTGGACACACACAGATGAGCTGGACACACACAGACAGGCTGGACACACACAGATGGGCTGGACACAGACAGGGCTGGACACACACAGATGGGCTGGTCACACACAGACAAGACTAGACACACACAGATGAGCTGGACACATACAGATAGGCTGGACACACACAGACGGGCTGGACACACACAGACCGACTGGACACACACAGATGGGCTGGACACACACAGATGGGCTGGACACATACACACAGACAGGCTGGATACACACAGATGAGCTGGACACACACAGACAGGCTGGACACACACAGACGGGCTGGACACACACAGATGGGCTGGACACACACACACAGACAGGGCTGGATACACACAGACGAGCTGGACACACACAGACTGGCTGGACACACACAGATGGGCTGGATGGACACACACAGACACACAGACACACACACGTACACACACAGAGGGCTGGATGTACACAGCACTTTGTGCTCTGTTTCCAGGGTTATGATGTTGAATCCAGAGTTTGACTGGATGAAGATGCAAGCTCAGGTGTGGCTTCCTGCTGACCCTTCCTGTGTGTTCTTCCCAGTTCTGTCTCATTCTAGGCCTCTGTGTTTTCTAGTCATTTCTGCCTGGTGAAGGTGTGCTTGACAAGGCACAGCCTGCTCTTACCCATCTAGAGTTATTTGAGAAATCCTGTGTGTTAATTCTTTGTGTGTGTACGTGTTCAAGTATGTGTGTATGTGTTCACATACGTGTGTGAGCATGTGTGTACATGATCATATATTGTGCACATGGTTATGTAAGTGGGTCCATGTTCATGTGTGGGTGTATGTTGAGGACAGAAGTCAATGTTGAATGTCTTCCTCTATCACTCTCTGCCTTATTTAAATTGTATTTGTTGGTCTGGAGAGATGGCTCAGTGGTGAAGAGCACTGGCTGCTCTTGCAGAGGACCCATGGAATCCCAGCACCCACATGGTGGCACATGACTGTCCTAACTCCAGTTCCAAGGGATCCAATGCCTTCTGACCTTCTTGGGCATTGCATGACACGGGTACACTTACACACATGCAGGCAATGCACTCATACACATGAAATAAAAATAATATTAAAAATTGCATTTGTTTTTATTTGTGTATGTGTGTACATGTTCATGTACGTGTGTGAACATGTGTGTGTGTATGTGTGTGTTGAGGCCTGAGGTCACTATTGGATGTCTTCTCCTATCACTACTTATTTTAAGAATTGTTTAAAATCATGTTTGTTTTCTTTGTGTGTGAACGTGTACCTGCATGCCATGGTATGCGTGTAGAGGCTAGAGGACAACTTTCAGAAATCAGTTCTCTCCTTCCATCATGTGGGGCCTGGGGACTGAACTCATCAGGCTTGGTAGCAAGTGCCTTTACCCGGCTAAGCAATCTCACTGACCCTCTAACTTCTTTTCTGTGACAGAGTCTCACTCAAGCAGTTCAGCTAGACTGGCTGGCTGGGCGAAACACCCAGGACCCTCTTGTCTGGGATTACACTGTACACCTTTCACGGGTGCCTTTTTATGTGGGTTCTGAGGAATCCAAACTCAGATCCTCATGCTTGCACTGCAGAGACTCAGGTCTGCTGGTGGACGACGGACCTGTTGAAGGCAAAGGACCAAACTCTCAGGTGGAGAAGAGTAAGTTTAATTCTAAGAGTGGCTCTTTATACCTAATGTGCAGGGTCAGCCAAGGATATAGCGTGCAAAACATAAACCAAGCAAAGTTCAAAGTAAAGGGTGTTTTTCTTTTCTGTTAGTAACCAAACTCTTTCCCAGAGCTCAGTCCGTGAGAAAGGAAAACTCATGCCCATCCACTCTCATTATTACTACCCCAAGGCAGTGTTCTGCCCTGACCGGGAGGCGGAGTTCTACCCTGACCGGGAGGCGGAGTTCTGCCAACGTCCAAACATTCTCTTGTTTTCAAGGACAGCTGGACTCCGTCTTGTCCCTGATTCACCTTCTGCAGAACTGAGCTCCATCACTGCACAGCCAATACTTTACCACTGGGCTGTCTCCCCAGCCTCTGTGCTACTCCTTAGCGTGTTCTACAATGAACGTCAACAAGGCGGGGAGGGACACTGACCTCCCTTTGAGAGTACTCCACTTTGCCTTGTAATAGCTTCCACATTGAGAAAATAAGAAAGTCAGTGTGGTGTCACACACGTGTAGTCTATGCACTTGAGAGGCAGAGGCAGGAGGATTTCTGTAAACTTGAGGCCACCCTGGTCCATAGAATGAATTCCAGGCCAGTCAGGACTATGTAGTATATTTTAGTTACTTTTTGTTGCTGTGATAAAGAACCATGATCAAAAACACAGGATCGCTTTACTTTGGCTTATGGTTCCAGAGGGATAAGTCCATCATTGTGGGGAGGCATGGCTGCAGGTCCAGGAGCAAGAAGCTGAGAGCCCAGGGCTATCTGAGAACAGCAGCCTCAGGACTGTTAACTCTTTTCTGCACATTTATGATATAAACACACTTTGAGGTTTATTGTCTTTTTGGTGTTGTTTTGTTGTTCTTTAATATTTCATTTATTATTTTTACTTTATGTGTGTGAGTGTATTGCCTGCATATATATATATATATATATATATATATATATATATGAAGAGGTCAGAAGAGGGCGTTGGATCCCCTGGAACTGGAGTTATGAATTATTAGCAGCCACCATTAAAGTGCACCCATGTCCTGCAATGGCTATGGAGGTCAGAAGAGGTCATCGGATCCCCTGGAACTGGAGTTACAGTTAGTTGTTAGCTGCCATGTGGGTGCTGGGAATCGAACCCAGATCCTCTGCAAGAGCAGTCAGTGCTCTTAACTGTAGAGCCATCTCTCTAGTCCTTTGTTTTGTTTTTTTGGAGACAGGGTCTCTCTGTAGCCCCAGCTGGCCTGGAACTTACTATGTAGACCAGGCTGGCCTCAATCTCATAGACAGCCACCTGCCTCTGCCTTCTGAGTGTTGGGATCAGAGGTGTGTGCCACTGCACCTGGCTTCCATTTACTGTCTTTCACTACACAGTTTTTTAAAAGCAATTTAGTCCTTTGTTTTGTTTTTTTGGAGACAGGGTCTCTCTGTAGCCCCAGCTGGCCTGGAACTTACTATGTAGACCAGGCTGGCCTCAATCTCATAGACAGCCACCTGCCTCTGCCTTCTGAGTGTTGGGATCAGAGGTGTGTGCCACTGCACCTGGCTTCCATTTACTGTCTTTCACTACACAGTTTTTTAAAAGCAATTAGATTTGTTCTTTTCCTTCTTGATTTTGAGTCAAATAAGGATTTTTTTTTCTTTCATTCCCAGACCACATTTAAAAATGGTTTTATTTGGGATTGGGAATATAGCTCGGTTTGTAGAGTGCTTACCTGGAATGCATGAGGCCCTGGGTTCAGTTGCCAGCATTGAATAAGACAGGTGTGGTGGCACAAGTCTCTGATCCTGGTGCTGATCAGGATGTAGAGGCAGGAGGATCAGAATGAGGTCAAGGCTGGCGTAGATTACATGTGTGTTATTTTCTGTTGCTGTGATTGGACACAATGGCTAAAAGCAACTTATGGAGGTTAGAGTTCATTTGGTTTACAGTTCGAGAGGGATGAGCCCAGCGTGGTGGGAGGGTAAGGCAGCAAAGGGCAGGCATGGCAGCTGGAAGAGGAAGCTGAGAACTCACATCTCCAACCAAAAGCAGGAAGTAGAGAGCCAACTGGAGTGGGTTGAGGCTATATACTCTCAGAGCCTGCCCCCAGTGACGTACTTCCTCCAGTGAGGCTGCACCTCCTAAAGCCCAAACAGCGCCATCAACTGGGGATGCTGGGCACAGAATTAGCAGCTGACTCTCATGGGAGGTGTAAGGAACCACTTAGCCCATTTTGTTGGATGGGTACATACTGTGGAATTAACATTGGAAGAGTGAATGAGTTTCAAACAGAATCTTGAAGGAAAAATAATGAGGGTGGGTCTGGATGAGAATTCAGAGAGTTTGGAGAGCAGTGTGTGGCTTGGTGAATAGACAAGTCCAGGGTCAAAATGTGAGATGAGACTAGGAGGGTAACTGAACAGCAGATGGCAGGACCATCGCTGTCGTACTAAGGGTTTGGCATTCTGTAATAACAGTACATCTCAGGAGGTTTTGAGGAAAGAACACTGACATGCTATATGGACTTTCCGTGTTTTGTAATGATGCCTGTCGTAGTGGTCTGATCATCTGAACGATACTTTAGGGAGGCAAAGGCTGGAGACAGGATGGCTAGTAGGAGGCTAGGGAGGAGCTGAGGGTGGTTAACAGTAGGAGTAAGAAGCAAGGGCTCAGGCTGGCTGTTGAGCTCAGTTGGTAGAGTACTTGCCTAGCATGAAGCCCTGGGTTCGAGCCCAAGGACTGCACAAGTCCTATGTGGCAGTGCACACCTGTAATCTCAGCATTAGGGAGGTGGAGGCAGGATGATGAGGAGCTCAAGGTCATCTTTGGCAACATAGTGAGTCCAATGCCAGCCTGGGTTACATGAGACCCTGTCTCAGGGAAAGAGGAGGAGGAAGAGGGAGAGAAGGAGGAGGAGGAAACAAGGGGGTTGTAGATGCAAGGGAAGTGGTATAACTTAATGAGCGACACATGGCAGTTGGGTGGCTTAGGTAGAGAGAGGGTCAAAAGTGGTGTGAGGGGCTGGAGAGCTGGCTCAGCAGTTAAGAGCACTGGCTACTCTTGCTGAGGACCCAGGTTTGAATCCGAACACCCACATGGCAGCTAACAACCGTTCATAGCTTCAGTTCCAGGGAATCCAAAGCTCTCTTCTGTCCTCTGTGAGCATTGCATGACACAGGTGCACTTACATACATGCAGGCTTGATACTAATAGACATAAAATACAAATAAATAAAATTTTAAAAAAGTGGTGTGTTTTCATCCCGAGTAATTGCCCGGATGGAGACAGAAACAACAAGAGTGGAAGGGAGTGGGGTCCCACCTGTTATTTCCTTGAGTTTTGAGGCTTTGGTCTGCGTGTCAACTCTCACACAAATTCTGAACACTTGGCCAATCAACTGCTCCTTGGACCGTTTTCTCCTGCAGTTGCCAAGACTTCGGGGAGGTCCATTGAGCGAAGTGACAGGCCCTTCCTCTTCAAGAAGAATGCCAGATACTTTCAAAGGTTTCAAAGGAACGGGCTCTACTTTTTTGGTCTTCCTTTCTCTCTTTGCATCTTCATGGCAACAAGGAACACCCAGCTCGCTCTAGCCTATGGTCTGAAATTGAAAGTTCACAGAGCTGCTGGGTGGGCAGTTTTTGAAGAGAGCTTTTAGGTTTTGTGTTCCTTTTCTTTCTTGGCCCAGCACAAGTAGTTAAATGTAGGAAGTAAGAGCGAGTTGTTCGGTTACTCATGGGTGAAATTCAGTGAGATCCACTGTCTCCGAGACCTGACAGTTTTGTTCTTGCCGTTTCCATATGCATAAATACACATCAGAAGCAGCACTGAAAGGTGTTTATCAAGAGTTCATTAGTGGTCTTGCCAGGCTGAGGACGTGGGATGGTAGGTGTGACACGTTATCCATCATTGAAGCCATGCCCCCGTTCCACATGGGAGCTGCTCTCCTATCCGTGTTTGCTGGGAAGCAGTGCAAAAGGAAACCATTGTTAGGGAGAAGCACAAATAAAGCAATGCCTTTTCCTGCAAATGAAAGCTACTTAAGACATTTCCCTCATTACAAGCTGAATGCAGGCTACCGGCGAGGGAGGCAGACTGTGCTCCGAAAGGGAAAGTAAGGCACCTACGTTAATATTCCGCTAATAGCAGGTGTTTTGCCGGTATTGGTGAGAGCACACCTCCTTGGTAATGTAACTATCAAAGACTGTGCTGTGCTTCTTACAGAATGCGAGGCTTATACCTCTGTGAGTGTTTTGCCCCAGGCAGGGTCAAAACAGATACAATTGGTATCTGATTTATAGGCGTTTTCAATCTAAGGAAAACAAAATACTCTGTGGACCATCTTAATTTGCTCAGTCTGGTGACACAATACCCTGACTCGCCTGACGAGCAACCGAGCTTTATTTTCTCCTGGTTCTGGAGGCTGGAAGTCTGAGCTCAGGATGCTAATATGGTCAGGTTCTGATGGGAACTCTTCTTGGCTTGCAGGTAACTGCCTCCCCTTGTGTCCCGACGCAATGTGTCCTCATGAAACAGGTATCGTCCTTTCTTGCTTACCAAAGCAAATTCCAGGTAGATATTGACTGCCATACACGTCAGAGGCTGCGAGACTCATCTCTAGCCAGGAGGTTATTGTCCACTGTCTGGGTCAACACCACACTGATGACTGCTTTTGGCACAGGCTTATTATGAGTGGAGTTGCATCCCCTAAAAGGACATGTTGAAGACTTAACTTTGGAAACAGGATATTACAGATGTAGAGATCATTAGAGTTGTCAATATAACTGTTCAATATAACTGGCCTCCTTAAACAAAGACAGCAGCAGGGACTGTGGAGATGTCAGTAAAGTGCTTGCCATGTAAGCCTGAGGACTTGGTTTGATTCCTAGAGCCCATGTAAAAATTCAAGTGTGGGTGTGCACGTCTAATCTAGGTGCTTGGGAGGTAGAGACAGGCAGATCCCTGGGCTTGCTGGCCTACCAGCCTAACCTACAGGGAGAGTTCCAGGCCAGTGAGAGACCCTGTCTCAAAAAACAAGGTGGCTGATGACTGGGGAATGACCAACAAGGTTGATCTCTGGCCTCTACATACATGCACACACACGTGCATGAATAGATGCTCACACACATTGCACCTGCACACGCATATACACTCAAATAGAAATAAGGGAACGCTAAGTGGGAAAATAGACATAGAGGCAGAAGGCCACACGACAATGCAGGCAGACATGAGAGTGTTGTATGTACAAGCCAAGTACCCAAGGATTGCCAGCAGCACAGTAGGCAGGTAACAGGGACCAGATCCTACCCCACAGTCCCATCTGCACCTTGACATTGGCCTCCAGGTTTCCTGAATGGTAGAAGTATAAGTATTAAGCCACTCCATGTATGATATGCCCTCTTCCCCTAGGAAAATGGCTCTGGCCTGAAACAAGAAATGAAGCAGCTGGAGACCCATTTGTAGTGAGTTTCCTCCCTCTCCCTCCTAGAAAGGGAATGTGCCATTATCCATTCTGCTGCATGGAGCAGTTGTAGCCATCTTAGAAGTGAAGGGTGTCATGGCAAAGCTTGTCAACTTGCTACACCCAGAAAGAGGTAACTTCAGCTGAGGAATTTCCTTCATCAGTTTGGCCTATGGCCAAATGTCTGTGAGGCATTTTCTTAATTGCTAGTTGAGGTAGGAGGTGCCAGCCAGCTGTGGGCAGTGCCATCCCTGAGCAGGTGGGCTTAGAAGGGTAAGCCAAATAAACCCTTTCCTCCCTAAGTTGCCTGTGGTCATGATGTTTTTCACAGCAGCAGAAAGCTAACTAGAACAGGGCACAAGCCTGTGGAGCAAAGCCAGGGTCCGGGACCTGCTGGGACAGGATGAATTGCTGAGTTGTCTGAGTTACTAGATTTCTGTATTTAAGAAAACCTGTTCATACTGCAGGTTACCTTGTTTTCTGCTGCCTGCCTATGGAAACCTTCTTTCTTCTTGAGACTAGATCTCACTGTGCAGCCCAGAATGGCCTAGAACTCTCGAACTTCCCACCTCAGCCTCCCAAGTACTGGAATTATAGGCAATAACCACCACACTGGACATGAAATGTCTTTGATTATCTCAAGGGCTATCAGAGGAAATCTTTTTCTCTGATCAGTCATCACACTACCACCATTCCCAGGAAGTCCTATGCAGAGGGGATGCTCCCTCACAAGGCACACCTTTTATTACCGACCAGGGCCAAATTCCTATAAAGGGAACTTTCTTGGTGAAGTGAACTGAACAATATGTGAGATCTGGGGGCTTCCTGGCTTTGTTAAGCCCCCCTCACCCAGCCCCTAGGAGTACAGTCCACATTCTCTCTCCACATAACTTTGGGAGACCTCTACCGAACCTCACGTCAGGGTCACAGGCACTCCAATGGCTTTCTGGTTGTCCTGTGCATCTCCCATTTAGGATTTGTATTCCAGTTGCCTGTTTAATGGGGAAACCTTTCTCTAGACTCCAGTGCTGGATAGTGTGAACATCTTGTGCTCTGTTATTAGCTACTTTTCTGTTGCTGTGACAATATACTTGATAAAAGCATCTTAGAGAAGGAAGCTGTCGTTTTGGCTCACAGTTTGAAGGTGCCGTCCATCTTGGTGGGAACGTCACAGCAGCAAGAGACTGAGGCAGCTGATCACAGTGTGTCTGTGTCAGGAAGCAGGCATGGGGAAGCTGGTGCTCAGCTCACTTTCTCTGACCCCAGTCCATGGAAAGGTGTTGCCCACACTTAGGATGGGTCTACCCACCTCAGTTAACACAATGTAGAAACTCCTGTGTAGATGTGCCCAGAGGTTTGTTTTCTAGGTGATTCTACAGCCTGTGAAGTTGGCAATCAGTATGAAAACACGACAAATCTAAAACAAAATTTGACTTGTAGTAGGTGTTTGTTAAGTAAATGATGCTAAAAGACATGGAAGTGCCAACCATCTGCAGTCAGGAATTTATATATGCTTTGACCAGGACTGTAAAACAGGCAGACAAACGGGAGCTGGGCAGGGCCTTGGCAGCATGCATAGTTGGTAAGATAGTCTTTGCCTCTGGCTCTGGGGTCCCATTTGGGGCCCTCCACACTTTTCACCATCCTTCTACTTCTTTCTCTAGCTCAATATTTTCTTTTTTAAAAATAATTTATTGAGAGTTTCATATATGCATATAAGGTGTTTTGATCAAATCCATGCCCACTTCCTCCCCTCCAACTCCTCCCATAGCTCCCCATCACTTTTTTCTGGTAACTTAACGTACTCTTTCTTCTTTTATTTTTTTTTAATGGGGCTTTTGGCTACTCTAACATTCCCCCCTCTGAAGAGGTAACCCTAAAATCTTTAAAAATGTTTTATTATTTTTATTTTATGTGTATGAGTGTAATGCCTGCATGTGAGTAGGTGCACCCATGTCATGCAATGCCTGTGGAGGACAGAAGAGGCTGTCAGATCCCCTGGAATTGGAGGTGCGGACAGTTGTTAGCTGCCATGTGGGTGCTGGGATTCAAACCCAGGTCTTCTGCAAGAACAGTCAGTGTTCTTAACTGCTGAGCCATCTCTCCAGCCCCAACCCTAAAATCTTTTAAGGATTAGATAAAAGCTCCCAAATACTTTCGGCATTTTTGTCCTTTGGAACCAAATATGTTGCTAAAAAGGCCCAAGGACATTGTGAGTTTTAGCCAAGAAACCAACTACTTTTCTGTGGTGTCTTTTTACCCTAACAACTTGCCTAGCCAATTCCTACCTCCTATGCCTTATTTTTTATTTTATTTATTATTTTATGTGTATGCATGTATTGCCTGCATGTAGGTAAGTGCACCTGTGTCATGCAATGCCCACGGAGGACAGATGAGGCTGTCAGATCCCCCTGGGACTGGAGTTACAGACAATTGTTAGCTTCCATATGGGTGCTGGGATCTGAATCTGGGTCCTCTGTAAGAACAGCCAGTGTTCTTAACCCCTGAGCCATCTCTCCAGCCCCCTACCTCCCTGTGGTGCTTTGAATGAAAATGTCCCCCATAGGCTCCAAGTATTTGGACATTTTGTCCCCAGATGTTTTGGGAGGTTTTAGAAGGTGTGGCCATGCTGGAGGAAGCAGATCACTGGGGGTGGGCTTAGAGAATTCTTAAGCCTTGTTAGATCCCCATTTTCTCTCTTGCTTCCTGTGCCTGTGTGATGATGTGAGAGTTTAGCTTCTGGGGCTCCCGCTCCAGCCACCTCCAGCCACCCCGCCATGACGGACTGTAATTCCCTTGGAACCATAAGCTCAAATAAACTCTCCTTTCTATAAATTGCTTGGGTCAGTGTTTCTATCACAGCAACAGAAAAGTGACTAATACAGTAATTGGTACCAGAGAGGGGGCTGTTGGCTGTGAAGAACCTGACCATGTGGGGTTTTGAAGGAATGTGGAAGACTTTGGAAGTTTGGGCTAGAAAAAATGGTTGATTGCTGTAAGCAGAGCTTAACAGGCGGCGCATGAAGGAAAGCAATGCTGAGAACAATGTAGTTCCAGAGGGAAATCAATACTTAAGCAGCAGTTGGGATATTTTGGCAAAGAGTCTGGCTGGAGTCTGCCCACAGAGGAAAAGCTTGCCTGAGGCTAAGTTGAAAAGCAATGGACTTATTTCTCTCATAGAAGAAATTTCAAGACAGGCTAATGTAGAAATGGTGGTGTGGCTATTAATGGTAAATATTATACAGATTTACAGTGAAAGAGAGCAAATGGGGCAGAAAGAAATACAGTTTGGATTGAAAAAGAGCACTAGGAAGGTAAATGTTGGAGCCCCAGCGTGTGATGGAGAGGATCCCATTAATAAGGAGATTAAAGAGATTAAGGAGATTAAAGTGATTAAGGAGGGGCCTAGTGGTTCAAACAATGGAGAGAGTGCCTCCAGGGCAAGACCACACCCAGCTAAGCCTCCAACTTGTGAAAGGAAAATGCTGCAGGGGCCACTGAAGAGAAAAGCTTCTAAAGTGGATAAAGCAGGCTAGAGTCCACCCCAAACTTGTAGTCAAACTTGGCAGTGTCGTTCACGTGGTGCTGGCTTTAGAGGCATGTATGATGCAAGAGTGAAGGGCCATCAGTTCTTCCTCCAAGGTTTCAGAGAGCCACTGGGGCCAGGCAGCATGCAGCTCTGGACCGTTGTAAAGACGATTAACAAAGGCCTCTCACAGTACAGCAAACATGTGAGAAGTGCCCAGTGTGGAGCTCTGGACCGTTGTAAAGACGATTAACAAAGGCCTCTCACAGTACAGCAAACATGTGAGAAGTGCCCAGTGTGGAGCTCTGGACCGTTGTAAAGACGATTAACAAAGGCCTCTCACAGTACAGCAAACATGTGAGAAGTGCCCAGTGTGGAGCTCTGGACCGTTGTAAAGACGATTAACAAAGGCCTCTCACAGTACAGCAAACATGTGAGAAGTGCCCAGTGTGGAGCTCTGGACCGTTGTAAAGACGATTAACAAAGGCCTCTCACAGTACAGCAAACATGTGAGAAGTGCCCAGTGTGGAGCTCTGGACCGTTGTAAAGACGATTAACAAAGGCCTCTCACAGTACAGCAAACATGTGAGAAGTGAACTTCCTGCACGCAACCCACCCTGTGCCCCTTACCACACATCGTGTGTGCTGTCCATGTACTCCACAGGGTGGCAGGAAAGACAGAGTTCCCAAGTAACCTGCCCCGTGGGGGTGATGGAAGTGCTGGCTTTTCCACTGTTGCCGTTGGTACCAACAGAGCCTGGGAGAGCCGAGCGTTTTAAAAGGTATGGCTATTGGGGTTGGGGATTTAGCTCAGTGGTAGAGTGCTTGCCTAGCAAGTGCAAGGCCCTGGGTTTGGTCCTCAGCTCCAGAAAAAAAAAAAGA
This sequence comes from Nannospalax galili, assembly GCF_000622305.1. Lineage (NCBI taxonomy): Eukaryota > Metazoa > Chordata > Mammalia > Rodentia > Spalacidae > Nannospalax > Nannospalax galili. The sequence goes on from NW_008350120.1 coordinate 2,200,628, forward strand.
GAGAAAAAGGTATGGCTGTCCTGGAGGAAGCAAGTCACTGGGGTGGGCTTAGAGAGTTCTTAAGCCTTGCTGGATTTCCAGTTGCTCTCTTGCTTCCTGCACCTGCATGATGATGTCAGAGCTTAGCTTCTGCTGCTCCTGCTCCAGCCACTTCCAGCCACCATGCCTCCCTGCCTTGAAGGACTATAATTCCCCTGGAACCATAAGCTCAAATTAACTCTTCCTTCTATAAATTGCTTAAGTCAGTGTTTCTATCACAGCAACAGAAAAGTTACTAATACACTCTTATTCTTATCACACCATCCTCTGAAGAGGTTATCCAACTTGTGGATAGGGAATCAGGGCACAGGCTGCTCAGGCTTCTTCCATGCTGAACAGGGACGCAGGGTGAGGCAATTGGAGTACCCCTCCAGTGGGTCTATCTGAAAAACTCCCAAATTGCATAACTCTTATCTCCAAGGGGAAAAGAAAGTCCTTGACTGGTGAATAGGAGATGTGAAGGAGAAGTAAAGGCAAGAGTAATTAGCATTACAAGTTCTAGACAGGGAGCTAGGAAAAAGTGAGAACAGGGCAATTTTCAAATGTTCACATGAGTCCATTGGAATTTCTTGACAAGGGCTTCCAAAGGCATAACTCTATTGGGTTCTTCCTAATTTTTCTTTTGTCTTCCAAGGCTGGACTCTATCAAATACTCAGGTATTTTGATAGCTGTTGGAGTGGTTAGAATCAGTGTCAGTTCCCTCTCAAAGGCTTAGTTGGTTGGGAAGAGTGGCTGGATAATCCAGTGAAGGTCCAATGACCCTGCTTGGCCCTCCTTTAATGAATGAGCACAACCATAAATAAGCCAGTTGTGATGATGTTTAGTGATCAGGCACAGCTGAAGTTGTGATGATGGTAGTTATTTCATGCAGAGGAGACTACTGTACAGATCATTTTACTAAGAGGACATGGAATTTGAAAGGATTTGGTGCTAGGATACACGTATGAGGGGGAACATATGTCATTTGTTTTTTTTTTTTTTTTTGAGTCTGTCTTACTTCACTTAGTATAACAGTTTCTAGATCCATCCATTTACCTGCAAATTTCATTATTTCATCTTTCTTTACTGCTGAATAGAACTCCATTGTGTAAATATACCACATTTTTATTAACCACTCATCAGTTGAGGGACACTTAGGTTGCTTCCATCTCTTAGCTATTGTGAAAACAGCAGCAACAAACATGGTTATACTACAGTACAATGAGTCCTTTGGGTATATGCCAAGGAGTGGTATAACCGGGTCATATGGTAGGTTCAATTTTAGTTTTTTGAGAGTTCTCTACACTGTTTTCCATAGAGGCTGCATGAGTTTGCCATCCCACCAGCAGTGAAGCAGTAGTGAATGAGTGTTCCCCTTTCTTGAAATCCTTGCCAGCATTTGGTATCATTTGTTCTATTGTTCCTAGCCAATCTGATTGAGGTAAGGTAATGCCTTAGGTTGGTTTTAGTTTGCATTTCCCTAATTACTAACGATTTTGAACACTTTTTGAGATGTTTCTTAGCCTTCTTTATTTCTTTCTTTGAGAACTCTCTGTTTAGATCTTCAGCCCATCTTTTAATTGGGTAATTTGGTTTCTTGTTTCTTTGATTTTGAGTTCTTTATATATTCTGGATGTTAAACCTCTGTCAGATGTTTCACTGGAGAAGATTTTTCTCCATTCTGTGGGTTTTCTCTTCATTTTTTTTGATTGTTTCTTTTGCTGTACAGAAGCTTTTTAGTTTAATGAGGTCCCACTTATTGATTGCTGAGCTTAATTCCAGAGCAACTTCTGTCTGATCTAGAAAATCCTTTCCTACACCTATATTTTGTAAGTCACTGCCAATATTTTCTTCTAATAGTTTCAGGGTTTCCAGTTTCACATTGAGGTCTTTGATCCATTTGGAGTTGACTTTTGTGCAAAGTGAAAGATAAGGATCTTGTTTCATTCTTCTATAGGTGGAGATTCAGTTTTCCCAGCACCATTTGTTGAAGCTGCTGTCTTTCCTCCATTGTGTGTTCTTGGCACCTTTGTCAAATATCAGGTGGCTGAAATTGTGTGTACTCGGCTTTGGATCCTCAATGATGTTCCATTGATCTATGTGTCTATTTTTGTGCCAGTACCATACTGTTTTCATGACTATAGCGCTGTAGTATAATTTGAGATTTGGTATAGTAATTCCCCCAGCATTGCTCCTTGTGTTCAGGGTTGCTTTGGCTATCCAGGGGCCTTTTGTGCTTCCATACAAATTTAAGGATTTTTTTCCAATTCTGTGAAGTGTGTCATAGGGATTTTGATTGGGATTGTGTTGAATGTATATATTGCTTTTGGTAGGATGGTCATTTTCAAAATATTAATTCTTCCAATCCATGAGCATGGGAGGTCCTTCCATATTCTGATGTCTTCCTCAATCTCTTTCTTTAAATATTTAAAATTTTCATTTTAGAGCTCTTTAATGTCTTTAGTCAGGTTTATTCTGAGATATATATATTTTGCAGCTATTGTGAAGGGGAGTGTTTCCATGTGCTCTTTCTGTGATTGCTTGTTATTGGTATATAGAATGGTTACAGACTTTTGTAGGTTAATTTTGTAACCTGCCACTTTACTGAACATGTTAATAATTTCTAAGAGTTTTCTGGTGGAATTTTTGGCATCTCTTAGATATAATATCATATCATCTGCAAAAGGGGGTGGTT
>NW_008350120.1:2203530-2206007 GCF_000622305.1 Nannospalax galili
CCTCTAGTTCAATTCCCTCTAGAACTTTGAACATAAATGCATGCTGAATTTTGTCAAAAGCCTTTTCTGCATCTATTGAGATGATGATATGGTTTTTGTCCTTGAGTCCATTTATATGATTAATGACGTCTACGTATTGACTTATATTGAACCATCCCTGCATCTCTAGGATAAAGCCTGCTTGATCATGGTGAATGATCTTTTTGATGTGTGTCTGTATGCAGTTTGCAAGTATTTTGTCGAGAATTTTTGCATCTATGTTCATTAAGGATATGGGTCTATAGTTTTCTTTTTTGCTTGTTTCTTTCCACGGTTTGGGTATTAGAGTGATGCTGGCTTCATAGAAGGAATTTCAGAGTTCTCCCTCTTTTTCAACCATTTTGAATAATTTAAGTAGTATTGGTTGGAGGTCTTCTTTAAATGTCTGGTAGAATTCTGCTGTAAATCCATCTGGGCCTGGGCTTTTCTTAGTTGGGAGGCTTTGTATTACTGTTTCCATTTCCTTATATGTTATGGGTCTGTTTAAACTGTTGATCTCTTCTTAGTTTAACTTTGGTGGTTCCCATGATTTTCGGTATCTGTCCAGTTCTTTTAGATTTTCAAATTTAGTAGCATATAGGTTTTTTTTTTTTTCCTTTTTCTTTAAAAAAGTTTTTTTGCCCCACCCCCAGGCTGCTGGCCCACGGCAGTTGGAGGCAGTTATGCATATAGGTTTTTAAAATATTCCCTTATAATGGTCTGGATCTTTTGTGTGTCTGTTGTGATAGTTCCCATTTCATCTCTGATTTTGTTGATTTGGATTTGCTGTTTCTTTCTTTTGGTTAACTGGCCTAAGGGTCTGTCTATTTTGTTTAGCTTTTCAAAGAACTGGCTCTTAGATTCATTGATTCTTTGTATTGTTTTCTTTGTTTATATTTCATTAATTTTTGCTCTGATTCTTGAAAAAATTCCATGGGGTGCTGAGTAGAAAGTGTATTCTTTGGTGCTTGGGTGGACTATTCTAAGGATGCCTGTTAGGTTCATTTGATGTATGGTATCATTTAATTCAGAAGTCTGTCTGTTTATTCCTTGTCCAGTTGACCTGTCTAATGGAGACATTGGGGTACTGAAGTCCCCTACTATTACTGAATTGGGGTTAATCTGTGTCTTAAAGTCCTGTAGTGTTTTATTTTTTATGAATTTGGGTGCATCAGAGTTTGATGCATATATGGATTGTAATATATTCTTGGTTAATTGTTCCCTTTGATCAGGGTGAAGTGAGCCTCCTTATCTCTTCTGATTAGTTTTACTTTGAAGTATATTTTGTCAGATATTAGAATTGCAACCCTTGCTTGTTTCTTAGCGCCATTTTCTTCGCATATTCTTTTCCATCCTTTTACCTTAAGGTAGTGCCTGTCCTTGAAGGTGAGATGGGTTTCTTGCAGACAGCAAATAGATGGATTTTGTTTCTTAATCCATTCACTTAGTCTGTGTCTTTTGACTGAGGAGTTCAGCCCATTGTTATTTAAGGTTATTATTGAAAGATGTGTATTGGTTGCCGTCATTTTGATTGCTATTTGTGTTCTCTAATTTTGTGTTTCCTCAATTATACTTTTATTTATTTTCTTTTGTTGCCCCTGGGGTATAGTTATTTCTCTCTCTGCTCTCTGTATTGCTTCAAGTATTCTTTGAAGGGCTGGTTTTGTGGACATGTATCCTTTCAGGCTGTTTGTGTCATGGAAGATTTATCTTTCCCCCTCAACTATAATGGACATTTTTGCTGGGTAAAGTATTCTGGGCTGGCATCTATTGTTATGTAGAACTGGAAATACCTTGGTCCAGGCGGTCTGGCTTTCATGGTTTGCATTGATACGTCAGCTGTAATTCTGATGGGCTTTCCTTTGTATGTGACTTGTTGTTTTTCTTTTGCTGGTTTCTGTATTCTTTCTTTTTTCTGTACACTTACTGTTTTTACTATGATATGTCATGGGGGCAGTTTCTTTTCTGATCCTGTCTATTTGGTGTTCTATATGCTTCCTGTATTTGTATGGGGATGTCTTTCCTTAATTTTGGGAAATTCTCTTCTACAATCCTAAGATCTGGTCAATACCATTGACCTGAAATTCTTCTCCTTCCTCTATTCCTATGATATGTAAATTTGTTCTTTTCATGGTGTCTCACATCTCTTGCAAATTTGATTCCTGTGTTTTAAAAAATTTTCCATAGTCTTTGCTTGAGTGGTCCAGTTCTTCAACTTTATCCTCCAGTGTTGATATTCTGTTTTCCATTTCATTTGTTCTAGAGTGCCCCTATTGTTTCAAGTTGCTTTATTGCGTTTTGCACTTCCTTCTTCATTTCTGCCTAAGTTCTTCAATGTTCCTATCTCTTTTGTGAATTCATTCAGAAGTTTATTCCTATCTTCTTTTAGTTCTTTGATTTGTTTGTTTGTGTGTGTGTTCTTTAAATTTGCCTAATTCTTTGATCATGTTTATGATTAT
>NW_008350120.1:2206034-2219729 GCF_000622305.1 Nannospalax galili
TTGGTGGGGACATAGTGTTTTGGCTTTCCATTTTATTATTCTTCTTTCGTGATTTTGGCATGTGAATTTCTTTTGTTGTTTATGATTCTCATATGAGAATTAAGTTGAAGTATGCTTCTGTTTGCATTATTAGGGTGACTAGGTCCTTTCCTTATTGGTTATGTAAAGCTGGTTGGTACAGGTTTCAGTTCTCTCACGTTTTATTTTGGAGGGAACTGATGGCTTCACATCAGCTAATCAGGAGTACCCACAGAAGCCCAAGTCAGGTGCCAGTCAGGTACATCCAGGCTTCCTTCTAAGGTTTGGATGCCTATTAGCAGGATCTCATAAAAAATTTGGGAAATTCCCAAAGGGGGGCAATTTTGGGACTCTCAGTTGATCTGCTGTGTTCTCAGCCCCTATGCCAGAAGGAGGCCAGAACCCAGCACTCTCTGTCAGTCTGCTGAGTTCACAGCCAGTACACTGATGGGCGTTGGAGCCCACCCGCCCAGGCTGTCTGCTAGGATGTCAGCCTTAGCCTACCCTCCCTTGAATATTTTCTAAATTTAGTGTTATTGATAATGAATGACCTAAGAGTAGTCAACTAACCTAATTCTTCTTCTGTGGGAAAAACACAATGCTTTGAATCCCATTAAAAACCTTGTGAGGTAACATGTGTCTGGAAAGCTCCTCAGGCATTGTGGTCCAGAACCTTTGAGAGGGCAGAAAGTAGGAGGCAAATGTGACTTTCAGCACCTTTGTAACACCATGGTGGCCGTTTGCCTTCTCAGCGTCTAGTTCTGAAAGGACTTTGGGTAATCACCCCATCTTTGTTATTTGAAAATATTTCCTGGTAATGGTCTTGGTGAAGCATTGACTCAGTCTGATCATTTGTTCCTTAAGAATAGTTCTGTGAGGGCTGGAGAGATGGCTCAGGGGTTAAGAGCACTGAGTTCTCTTGCAGAGGACCTGGGTTTGATTCCCAGCACCCACATGGCAGCTAATAACCATCCATAACAGTTCCAAGAGAACTGATGCCCTCTTCTGGCCTCTGCAGGTATTTCACACATGTGGTGCCCTTACATACATGGAGGGAATAAACTCACGCACATTAAAAAAATAAAAATAAAAAGGAATAGCTATGCATTTATAGTTTTTTTTTTTTCCTCTTAGGATAAGCCGTGTAATGCTCTATGAGACATAAATTTAGCAGTATTTTTTCTATGAAGGTTATATATAGCTGCTTCAACATTTAAAAATGTTTATGTACATATTTATATGCAATTTTTTTTTTTTTGACAGGGTATCCCTGTAGCCTAGCTGAGCCCCAGCTGGCCTGGAACTTGCTATGTATGGTCTTGATCTCCCAGAGATCCACCTGTCTCTGCTTCCTAAGTGCTGGGATTAATGGTGTGTCCTACCGGGGTGGAGAGATGCCTCAGTGGTTACAAGCACTGACTGCTCTTGCAGAGGACCCAGGTTCCATTCCCAGAACCCACATGGCAGCTATGAACCATCCTTAACTCCAGTTGCAGGGGACTCTGAAGCCCTCTTCTGACCTCCGTGGCATTGCATGACACGGGTGCACTCACATACATGCAGTCAATACGCTCAGACACATAAAATAAAAAAAATAAAATATATTTTTTAAAAAGGTGTGTGCTACCATGTCTGCCCATGAGTGTCTTACCTACATATATTTAAGGGTATCATGTGTGTGCAATGCCCAGGGAGACCAGAGAGGGCATCAGATCCCCTGGAATTGGAGTTACAGATGATTATGAGCCTCCGTGTGGGTGCTAGAAACCAGTCCCCCAATCTTCTGCAAGAGTAGCCAGTGTTCTTAACCACTGAACAATCTCTTCAGCCCAGTTAATTTAACATTTGAGTGGTTCCCATGTGTGACTACATATGTTAAGTGCTGGGCTCCATCCTAGGAGAATCTTTAGTCCAGTAGGAGAGATAAATGAGTACCAAGAAATAGCTTTAAGTGTTAGGAATGAAACCAACAGATTGTTGAAGCAGAGAGCAAAGTGTGGAAGGAGACCTAGGCGATCAGGGACAGCCTAGAAGGTGACATTTGAGCTGAGAATTGGGGAAAGCCAGACCTCAGAAACGGGGTAGCATTTACCTTAAGTCAGTTAGAGATAAATTTCACAAGGCCTCGCTGGAGATGGAGAGCTACAGGTAATAATCATTGACTGTTGAACGAGGGATAATCAGACTTCTTCAGGGAGGGGGCCCCTGATAGGTTATCCAATTGCAGTGGTCAGCCCTCAACACAGCACTCAATGGACTCGGTAGGATGTGTAACAGTGACTATGGGTGAGGTCATGAACTTGAGGAGTGGGGGGGACGCTGGAGGAATTGGAGGGGCAGTGGAAACGATGTAAACCTAGTACTCGTGTATGAAATTGCTACTAAAATAAAATAAACTCCCTAGGTCTGAGGCCAATCGAGGGATCGGAGGCTAAGCAGCCTCGCTGCCAGCACTAAAGATGGCGGACAAGGGGCGGTGCGTTCACGCACCGTGATTGGCCGGCCGAGGGTGACGTCCGTTGCTGGCGGCGGAGCATCCGGGCTCCAGGCGGCGGCGCTGCGGGAGGAGCGGCGAGCCGGCAGCCGGGTGGAGGGCGGCGGGGCCGCGGCCGAGCATGGCGGGCTCGCTGCCTCCCTGCGTGGTGGACTGCGGCACCGGGTAAGCGGCGCGGGGGCGGGCGGAGGCGAGGGATGCTGCGGAGATGCCGCGCTGCTGAGATGCTGCGGCGGGAACGGGATGCTGCGTGCGGGGATGCTGCGGAGGGACCGGGATGCTGCGGAGGGACCGGGATGCTGCGGAGGGACCGGGATGCTGCGTAGGGACCGGGATGCTGCGGAGGGACCGGGATGCTGCGGAGGGACCGGGATGCTGCGGAGGGACCGGGATGCTGCGGAGGGACCGGGATGCTGCGGAGGGACCGGGATGCTGCGGAGGGACCGGGATGCTGCGGAGGGACCGGGATGCTGCGGAGGGACCGGGATGCTGCGGAGGGACCGGGATGCTGCGGAGGGACCGGGATGCTGCGGAGGGACCGGGATGCTGCGGAGGGACCGGGATGCTGCGGAGGGACCGGGATGCTGCGGAGGGACCGGGATGCTGCGGAGGGACCGGGATGCTGCGTGCGGGGATGCTGCGGAGGGACCGGGAAGCTGCGCGGCGGGGATGCTGCGAAGGGCTAGCCGGGCACCTGCGCGGTCCAGCCTGCCCCCGCCCACTCTGCAGGCGCAGCGACACCTGCTCCTGGCGTGCCCTTGCTCTCACAGAACCGTGCTTCTGCAGGCCGAATTTGGGGTGATTGTTTTCTCCTCCCCTCTTGAGAATGTTCATTTTTCAGTGGACACCCCTGGAAATGTCCTGTTCTGTCAGTGGCCTAAGCTCCTCTCATCTTTGAACTGGGAGTTTGGGGATATGCTTGCATTGCGAGGCGTTCAGTAAAAATAGCCGGCAAGCACATATAGCCTCTCCCAAAAGATTATTTGTACTCTGTGGCATGGTCACCTTACCCGCGATTCTTTTCTCTAGAAAAATACATTTGGTTTGGTTTCCTTGACAACCTTGTGGGGGTGTCCATCTCTTGCTGATGGGTCTTTCCTTTCACTCACTGCTCAGGAACCAGCGTAGCGGGCTACAGGCCGCCTTTTTGTTTGTGCTTATTTTTTTGAAGTACACATTTTAGAGAAGTTTTGTGGCTATTTGAGAGGTTGCTTGCTTCCCCGTACAGAAGCTCAGATCGTTATTGCTATTAGAGCCTCACTCCCCCATTTGTTGGCCCGCCTCTCATTCTGCACAGGGCACTCCCTCCTGTCTGGTGTCAGGACTGAAGGCAACATGTAAGAGCTGTCCATTTTGCTTTTTGCATGTGACATGTTTTGTTCTTGTATTTTTGGTTTTGCCCAAACTATTGGAATATAAACCTTCTTGTTGGTAGCAGTGAACTAACACTCCCAGAGTTTTTCAGACCTGTATTTCATATTAGTAAGCTGGGCATCTTAGTCATCCGCCTTGCTATAAATATCAAAAATGCTCAGTTTTGACCTTTTGAGGTAAGTGATTAGTGTAACTTTGTTCCTGGGAAATTCACCTTCAGAAGATCATTGTGGACCAAGGCTGTGCTGTATTCTGTTGTACGGCAGGACAGTGACTTCTTGCCAGAGAAGCCCCTGTGGTTATCGGGAATTCCCAGTGCCCAGTGTGTGAGCAGAAGAAGCCAGAATAGCCAAAGCTTACCCTTCAGTGCATTAGTGATTCTTACATTTCCAGAGAGCCACAATCATTTTAGGATTGAGTTTTGCCTCAAAATAGAACAAAAAGTGGTAAAATGCAGCTAAAAATAACCAGAACTGAGGAAAAGAATAGACCTAGAAAAATTTTTCTCTGTGGGCACGAATGAGGAAGAGGATTTTTGTTTGTTTGTTTGGGGGCGGGGCAACACCGACTGGAGTTTGAATCCAGGGCCTATGGTAAGTGAAGCCTCTCCCACTGAATTGTACCTCAAGTCCCAGTGTTCTCTCTCCTCCCCCCTCCCTCCCTCTCCCTCTCCCTCTCCATCTCCATCTTCCTCCCTCTCTTCCCAGTCTCATTGTGTAGCCCAGGCTGGACTTGGAACAGTCCTCCTGCCTCAGCCTCCCAAGTGCTAGGATTATAGGTATGAGCCACCATGCTCAGCTAGTCTGTGTTTCATGGTAAATAAACCTCTTCCCAAATCCTCTAACAAGCTCTGAGACTGACCAACTGTACACAGTGTGCTGGGGCCAAGTTAATCATGGACAAAGGGATCTGTAAGATCCAAAAATAAAGTTCCAGCTATTTAAGGGAGTGACTAGGCTACAGAGGGCTTAGCAGATATTCCACAAATCCAGCTCCACTTCACCAAACCTTTAAAGTAGTTTTACATTTAAATCAATTTTGAAACTTTCAATTCTACTGAAAAGTAGGCAAGAACGGAAAACCAGTACACTCTTCCAGTTTACCAGCCTTCAACATTTGCTTTATTGTTCTTTGTTTTCAGACCGGTTACTACTTTTCTAAACTGTTTAAAAGAGGGTTGTGGGCATCATCCTCTTTTATATATTTCAGTGTCAAGGACTTACATAATCACAGACCAGTTACTGAAGTCAGAAAATTGAGCATTTATGCAACAGTCCTGTTCTGTCTGCAATCTGGACTTGTGTGAACAGTTCCATTTCTCTTCTTCCTGGAATCTAATCCTGGCTATCATCCACATCATGCATTGCATTTGATGGTCCTCATATCTGTCTGTCTGTCTGTCCTCTCTGTTTCTTGGTGTTTGCCGTATGTGCAGATGCCTTTGGAGGCCAGAAGAGGGCGTTGGATACCCTGGAGCTCAAGTTGCAGGCACTTGTGAGCTGCCTGTCATGGGTGTGGGGACTCAAAAGCACGTTCTCTAGGAGAGCAGTATGTGCTCTTCCTTCACCTCTGAGCCATCTCTCCAGCACCACCATTCCTTTTTTAAAAGTGGGAGGTGAGGGTCCTGTTATGTAGCCCGGGCTGGTGGGCTCTCTAACCTGGGATCCTCCTGCATCAGGCTTGCTAGTGCTGGGGTTACAAGTGTGCACCACCACACTTGGCTGTTTATGTTTCATGTTTTCTGGGACAGTTCAGTAGCTATTTTTTGTCTTTCAAGATGTTGCCATTTTGACAGTCAGTTGTGTATAATTCCCTGTAGTTTTGGCTGACTGTTTCTGGGTATAACTAGAGGTTATGCAGGTTTGTAAGGACTGCACAGAAGTATGGTTGGTTCTTTTCTAGTGGGTCTGCCTCATTCTTTTCAATGTTTTAAATCAGTATATATATATTTTAAATATTTTATTTATTATTTTTATTTTATGTGTATATGTGTATTGCCTGCATGTATGTGATGGCACCAGTGTCGTGCAATGCCGAGGAGGTCAGAGGAGGGCTTCGGATTCCCCTGGAACTGGAGTTAAGGACTGTTCGTAGCCACCATGTGGGTGCTGGGAATTGAACCCGGGTCCTCTGCAAGAGCAGTCAGTGCTCTTAACTGCTGAGCCATCTCTCCAACCCCTTTTTCATTTATTTTTAATCCAGTGGTTTCATTACAGTTGCTTGTAGAAGCACGGCCCATACCAGTGGCTACACTTCATAAGAAAATCTCTCTCTCTCTCCCCATCGACGGTTAATTCTATATAAATCCTCAGAGAGGAGTGGGGCCTCCTGACACCTCTCTCCATGACAGGATGGGGACTGGCCCAATTTTATACAGATCTTGTGCCAGTCACCACAGCTGCTGTGAGTTCAAGAGTGTCACAGCCATGTTCTGCCTGGAAGTCAGCATTTCACCTCCATTCCTGCCTCCTGCTCTTAGGTTCTTTCTGCCCCTTCTTCTGAAATGTCCCCTGAGCCTTGGAGGGGGTGAAGTTGATAGCCCATGTATGGCTGGGTATTTGGCAGTCGTTAATGGCCAGTATTCTCTGGTCACTGGTAACCACCAAAAGAACCCTCCCTGACCAAAGCTGGCAGTGGCACTGATCTATGGGCAGGGAAAGGGGCGTTGGTGTTTTTTTTTTTTTTTTGTCTTTTTGAGTCAGGATCTCCCTGTAGCCCGAGCTGTCCTGGAACTCACTATGTAGACCAGGCTGGCTTCGAACTCACTGAGATCCGCCTGCTTCTGCCTCCTGAGTGCTGGGATTAAAGGCTTGCACCACCACGCCTGGCTTGGGACATGGCATCTTTAGCAACAGGGTCTCACATCTAGTTCTGGTGGGCAGTCAGCAGCAGTAGCAATTGCCTGTATTGTTTTGGGGGCCTTAGGGGCCTTCCTGACTCATAGGGAGGCACTCCACCCCTGGCACTGAAACTTTCGTTTAATAACTTAGAGCTTCTGGAAACAGTTTTATTCCCCCAAATGGAACACCTAGGCCATTCAGACTCTTTAAAGTTCTTAAATTGTCAGGAACTCACTATGTGGACCAGGCTGGCTTCAAACTCACAGAGATCCACCAGCCTTTGTCTCCTGAGTGCTGGGATTAAAGGGGGTGTGCCACCACAGCCAGCTGTTTTTATGAATTTTAATTTTCAGTTTATCTATCAGATTTCCTCAGGGCATTTTCATATGTCATTGAGGTTCATTGACCCTCCTCCTCTTCAACTACACCTTTGGCCCCTCTTCCCCTTTAAACCTTTCTCTCCCCGATATCCCCCTTCTACTTCTGTAGCACAAGCTCTACTGCCCCCTTCCCCCCAAGGATCTTCTCCTTCCTCTCATGGCCCCTTTTAGTTTGCTGGCCCTGTACACTCACTCACACATAGGTGCACGTAGATAAAATCGAGAAGTTAGGACCCAAATTTAGAGACACGTGGGGTTTGTCATTCTGGGCCTGGGTTACCTTAATATTTTTCATTTCTATCCATTTTTTCTGCAAATTTCATTCTCTTTATGGTTGGATAAAATTCCATTGTGTGGGGACCGAAGAGATGGATCAGCAGTAAAGAGCACTGACTGCTCTTGCAGAGGACTCAGGTTCGATTCCCAGCACCCACACGGCGGCTATGAACCGTCCTTAACACCAGTTCCAGGGGACTCCGTAAGCCCTCTTCTGATCTCCGTGGCATTGCACGACATGGGTGCACTCACACACATGCAGGCAGTACACTCATACACATAAAATTAAAAAAAATCCCGTTGTGTGTATGCACCATGTTTTCCTCATTCATTCATTCATTCATTCATTCATTCATTCATTGACAGCTAGCTTGGCTCTGTTTCCTAGCTATTGTGAATAAAGCAGCAATGAACAGATGTGCAGGTGTCTGTGGTCATATGAAGAGTTCGTTGTCCTCGAGAGGTATAACTGGGTCATATGGAAGTTCTGCTTTTAGATTTGTGAGAAACCCCCACACTGATTTCCAGAGTGGCTGCACTCCCACCAACAGTGTCTACGGTCTCCTTGCCCCGAGTTCTCACCAGCACCTGCTGTCATTTGTTTTCTTGGGAGAGGTATAACTGGGTCATATGGAAGTTCTGCTTTTAGATTTGTGAGAGACCCCCACACTGATTTCCAGAGTGGCTGCACTCCCACCAACAGTGTCTATGGTCTCCTTGCCCCGAGTTCTCACCAGCACCTGCTGTCATTTGTTTTCTTGTTGATAGCCATTCTAACTGGGGCAGGCGGAATCACAAAGTTGTTTTAATTTGCTTATCTGTGGTGGTTAAGGATGTTGACTACTTAAAAAAAAAAGATTTATTTTTAATAGTGTGTGGGTTCATGCGTGTTCAGGTGCTGAAGAGGTCAGAGGGTTGGATCCACCTGTAGCTAGAATCACAGGTGGTTGTGAGCCACTTGATGTGGGTGCTGGGAACCATGGGCAAGTCCTGCTCTCAACTGCCGAGCTGCCTCTCCAACCTGATGTTGATCACGTTAAGAATGTGTCTTTTTTAATTGGAGAAATTCTTTTGATTTATTTTATTTTTTTATGTGTATGAGTGTTTTGCCTGCATGTATGTAAGTGCACCAGTGTGTGTACAATACCATGGAGATTAGAAGAGGGCATCAGATCCCCGGGAACTGGAGTTATAGATGGTTGTTAGCTGCCATGTGGGTGCAGGGACTCGAGCCCTGGTACTCTGTTAGAGCAGCCATGCTCTTGACCCGAGCCATCTCTTCAGCCCCACTTTAAAAGTGTTTATTTGCCATTTGTGCTTCTTCTTTTGAGAACTCTGTTCAAACAGTTCCTTAATCCACTTTCCTTTGCTTATCAGTGGGTGTATGTGTATTTATGTGTGTTGGTACACGTGTACATGTGTGCATGTGAAGGTTCAAGGCTGATGTTGCATGTCTTCCTCAGTCACTTTCCACTTTGTTTACTGCGGCGAAGCCTCTCACTGAACGTGGAGTGCACAGCCACCCTCTCCCAGGGATGTTTACTGCAGCGAAGCCTCTCACTGAACGTGGAGTGCACAGCCACCCTCTCCCAGGGATGTTTACTGCAGCGAAGCCTCTCACTGAACGTGGAGTGCACAGCCACCCTCTCCCAGGGATGTTTACTGCAGCGAAGCCTCTCACTGAACGTGGAGTGCATAGCCACCCTCTCTCAGGGATGCACTTTCCACCTCCAGAGCACTGGGATTGCAGGAGAGCACCAGGCACTCCCGGCTTTTACATGGGTTCTGGAGACCCAAACTGGTTCTCATGCCTGTGTGGCAAGTGCTCTATCCATTGAGCCATCTACCCAGTCCCCCTTAACCCATTATATACATATATATGTTGCCTACATGTATGTACGTGCACCCATGTATGCGGTGCCTGTGGAGCCAGAGGAAGGCATTGGATTCCCTGGAAGTGGAGTTAACCAATGGTCGTGAGCCACCATGTGGGTGCCGGGAACTGAACCCAGGTCCTCTGCAAGAGCAGCCAGTGCTTTTAGCCGCTGAGCCGTCTCTTTAGCCTCGGAACTCGTTTTTTAAAATTAGGGTGTTTCCCTGTTTCATTTTTTGAGTTTTATGACTTATTCAGGATATTAATCCTCTGTCAGATACGTAACCGGCAAAGATTTTTCTCCCATTATATAGCCCGAGTGTTCCCTGGGTTGGCTGTCTCCCCTGCCATACACAAGTCTTTTAGCGTTATGAGATCCATTTGTTGATTGTTGGCCTTGTTTCCTGAGTGACTGAGGTTCTTTTCAGAATGTCCTTACCTGTGTAAGCTTAGTGCCTCCTCTACTTTTCTTCTAGCAGTTCCGGAGTTTCAGGTCTTCTGCCGAGATTGTTGACTTATAATTGAACTTTGTGTAAAGTGAGGAATAAGGATCAAGTCTGTTGTTTACGTGGACTTGGCCAGTTGTCCGAGCCCCGTTTGTGAAGAGGCCGTGTGCTGGATAGCTTTAGCATGGACTTGACACACCTGGGTTGAGGGAGCCTCAATCAGGAAATTGCCTCTATTGGACTGGCCTGTGGCCATGTCTGAAGGGCATCTTCTTGATGAGTGATGTGGGAGGGCCCAGCCCACTGTGGGTGGTGCCACCCCTGGGCAGGTGGGCCTGTGTTGCATAAGAGCAGGCTGAGCAGGGGCCAAAGGAGCAAGCCTGTAAGCAGCGTTCCTCCATGGCCTGTGTTGCAGCTCCTGCTCCAGGTTCCTGCCCTGAGTTCCTACCTTGGGCTCCCTGATGAACTGTGTGCGACCTGGGAGATGTAAGACAAATAAACCCTTTACTCCCCAAGTTGGTACTGGTCAGAGTGTTTTGTCACAGCAATGAAGAACAAACTAAGACAGGCGGACTTCTCTCCAGTGTGTGTTTTCGGCATCTTTGTCAGCATTGGGGGCTGCAGCTGTGTGGGTGATGCCTCCATTCTCGGCCACGGACATGTGTGTCTGCCTGTGCTTGCTGTGCTGTTTTTACTGCTACGTGCTCCGGGGTGAGCTTGAAGTGAGGAGTGACGCTTGCTCCAGGAGCGCTCTTCAGCTCAGGGTTGCTTTGGCTGGCTGGCCTCTTCTGTGCCCTGGAGGAATTTGAAGATTTTTTTTTCTATTTCTGTGAACAGGGGCATTGGAACCTTGATGATGATGACATTGCGTCTGTAAATTGCCTGTGGTGTTTTTCTAGTCCCTGAGAACGGGAGGTCTTTCCCTCTCCCTATCCTCTCGGCTTTTCTTCATCGGTTCAGACTTTTCATTGTGGAGGCTTTCCCTTCCTTGGTTAAATTCGCTCCCAGACATCTGATTTTTAGTTTTTATTTTTGGTGGCTATTGTGAATGGAATTGTCTCCCTGGTTTCTGTCGGCGTGTTTTTCATTGGTGTACAGGAAAACCGCTGACTTTTGTATGTTAATTTATGTTCTCCCACTTTGCGGGAAATCTTTATCAGCGCTGAGTTTCCTGGTGATCCTTAGGCCTCTTATGCACAGAACCGATCATCTACAAGTAAGGGCACTTGGACCCCTTTCCCGTTTGGTCCCTTTTATTTCCTAGTCTTGTCATACACTCTGGCCAAGACTTTCAGCACCTTAGTCAGGTTACCCTGACTCTGTCTGTGTGGAATCGGAGTGGAGAGTGGACGGACACCCTGCCTTGTTCCCGATTTTAGTGGATCTGCCTTTCCCAGCGTTTTCTCCGCTTAGCAAGCGTCTGCTGTGAGTCCTCATCTGTAGATAGCCTTTGTTATGTTGGGGTATGTTCCCTTTAGTTTTAGTGTCTTCAGAGTTTTTATCATGAGGGGATGTTGGATTTTGTCAAAGGCCCTTTCTTCGTCTGTTGAGATGTTCATGTGGTTTCTGTCTTTGAGTCCATTTGTGTGATGTATTTATTGGCATCTCTGGAATGAAGTGACGTGATCGCGGTAAATGATCTTTTGGATGTGACCTTGATTTCTGTTTGCAAGTTGAGAATTTTTGTGCCTATCCTCGTCTGGAAGATTGATCTGCATTTTTTTTTTTTTTGTGGTCTCTTTATCTGGTTTTGGTATCATGTTAGTACTGGCTTTGTAATGTGAGCTTGGAAGTGTTTCTTTTCTATTTTATGGAAGAATTTGAGAAGAACTGATGTTAGTTCCTCTTCAAAGGCTAGAAGAATTCTGCAGTGTATCATCTGGGACTAGACTTTTTTTTTGTGTGTATGTGTGTGTCTTTTTGAGACAGGGTCTCCTTGTAGCGCCAGCTGGCCTGGAACTCACTATGGAGACCAGGCTGGCCTTGAACTCAGAAAGATCCACCTGCCTCTGCCTCCCAAGTGCTGGCATTAAAGGCCTGACCGATTTTTTTAAAAATTACAAAAATTTAAAATTACATTCATTTATTTTGTGTGTGTGTGTGTGTGTGTATGTGTGTGCACATGTGTGAATGTCCATAGAGAACCTATGGGAGTCAGTTCTCTCCTTCCACCATGCTGGTCCTGAGAACTGAACGGATGTTGTCAGACTTGGTAGTAAGCACTTTTACCTGCTGAGCCGTCTCTCTGGCCTCTTCTGCCTTGATCATAATTATTTCTTTACATCTACTGCTTATGGGTTTAGCTTGTTCTTGTTTTCTACAAAGCCACAATGTACATTATTATTTATATTTGAGACTTTTCTGATTTTTTATAATGTAGTTCTTATAGCTGTGAATTTCCTTCCTAGGTCTGGCTTCATTGTGTCCCAGAAGTTTTGATATGTTGTGTCTCCATTTTCATTCAGTTCTAGGAATTTAAATTTTCCCTTCTTGGTTTCTTCAGTGACCCATTCATCATTCAATGGTGTTTAATCTCCATGAATTTTTGAATTTTCTGTAGTTTCTCTTGCTGTTGATTTCTAGCTTTATTCCATTGTGGTCAGACAGAATACAAGAAGTTATTTCAATTTTCTTGTATTTGCTAAGTCTTGCTTTATGTCCCTAATATATGATCTAATTTAGAGAAAGTTTCAAGGGCTGTTGGGCAGGATGTGCTCTCTTCCGTACTTACATGGAATAGTCTGTAGACATTTGTTATGTCTGTTTGATTATGATGCCACTTTTTGGTTTTGTTTTGTTTTATTAAGACAGGGTCTCCCTGTAGCTTCAGCTGGTCACTATGTAGACCAGGTTAGCCTCAGTCTCACAAAGATACTCCTTCCTCTGCCTCCTGAGTGCTGTGATTAAGGTGTGTGCCATCACGCCCGCTTACACTGTCATTCAACTCTAATGTTTGTTATTTTTTTTGTCCGGGTGGTCTGTTTGTTGGTGAAAGTGAGGCACTGAAGTCACCATGAACGTGTTGTGCTTGGCCCCTCACTATACTGAAGGCTATTTGTTTTATGAAATTGGGTGCACCTGTGCTCAGTGAGTATTTGTTTAGACTTTTAACATCCTCCTGGTGTATTGTTTCCTTAAATCAGTATGAAATAATCTTTTAAAAAGTCACCACTGACTAGTTTTGGTCTGAAGCCCATTTTGCCAGATATTAGGATAGCAGTGCCCATGTGTTTCCTGGTTTCGTTTGCCCAGAAGACCTTTTCCATCCTTTCAGCCCAGGATAGTGTCTGTCTTTGATGGTGAGCCGTGTTTCTTGGATGTAGCAAACAAATCTTGTTTTTAAATTCATGCTGTAAGCCTCTGATTTTTTTTTCTCTTAATGTGTATGAGTGTGTTCCTGCTACGAAAGTGCACCTGTGTTATGCAATGCCCACGAAGGTCAAAAGAGGGTGTCGGATCCCCTGGAACTGGAATTATGGATGATTGTTAGCCACTATGTGGGTGCTGGGAATCAAACCAGGTCCTCTGCAAGAGCAGTCAGTGCTCTTAACCACTGAGCCAACTCTCCAAACCCTAGCCTGTTTTTTGGTTGAGGAACTGAGACATCACCATTCAGTATTATTACTGAAAGGTATGCATTAATTCCTGTCGTTTGGTTGCTTTTGTGGTGTTTCCCCCGTTTGTTTAATGTCGTAGCGTCTTTTGTTTTTCTGTGAGGCGTCTCTGATGTGTTTCTTGTTCTCTCAGTCCAAAGAATCCCTTTCCATCCCACCCACAGAACAGCTTGGTGGTCATAAATTCCTTTGGCTGCTGTTATCCTACAGTCCTTTTTCCCCTCTTCAATTATGACAGATGTTTTGTTGGGTACAGTAGGTGGCTGGGGTACAGCTATGGTCACTTAGTATGTAAAACACATCATTCCATGCTCTTTTAACTTTTTAAGTTTCTGTTGCAGAATCCATTGTTATTCTGATGGGCCTACTTTGGTGGTTTT
>NW_008350120.1:2219897-2234817 GCF_000622305.1 Nannospalax galili
GTGTTTTAACTGTGATATGACAGGGAACATTTCTGGTCCTTTCTACTTGGAGGTGTTCTGTGTATTTAGTGTTTTAACTGTGATATGACAGGGAACATTTCTGGTCCTTTCTACTTGGAGGTGTTCTGTGTATTTAATGTTTTAACTGTGATATGACAGGGAACATCTCTGGTCCTTTCTACTTGGAGGTGTTCTGTATTCCTTTTGTACTTGGATGAGCCTCTTATCTAGATTTGGGAAATTTTCTTCTATGATTGTACTGGAAGTATTTTCTGTGCCTTTGGCATGAAGAGCTTCCATGACAAAGATTCATAGATTTGGTCTTTTCATGGTATCTCAAAGATCTTGAATGCTCTGTTTGTACATTTTAAAAAATTAATTTTGGGGGGATGGGGAGATGGTTCAGCGGTTAAGAGCACCGGCTGCTTTTGCAGAGGACCTGGGTTCAGTTCTCAGCACCCACATGGCAGCTAACAACCATCCATAGCTCCAGTTCCAGGGGACCCAGCACCCTCTTCTGGGCTCCGTGCACGTGGTGTACTCACAACATGGAGGCAGCTCAAATGTGTAAAATAAAAATAAATCGATCCCCCTAAAACTTTTAAAATTATTTTTGTCTGTGACTGAATGTGCCAGTCTCTGTACCTTGTCTCTGCCCTGGCTGTGACTCTTGCTGTTGGTCAGATTTCCCACCTCCACTTTTCTTCGTCCTCATCTCCAGACTAATTTCAGTTTGTTTTTTCTTCTCTCTCTCTCTCTCTCTCTCTCTCTCTCTCTCTCTCTGTTGAATTCTGTTTTCATGTTCCACATTGGCTTCCTTATTTTATCCAGCTGTTTGTATTCTTTTGACAGTCATAGGGTTACACGTCTTTCATTCTTTGACCATATTTATCACTATATTCTTTTGAATTCTCTGCCTGGAAGTTCCTGTAACTCTTGTTGTGACCATCACTTTGGGCTTGGTAGACTTTGGAAGAGATCTGTTGTCTTGGTTTTTCGTGTTAGGCATGGTTTTAAAATTTGTTCACCTTGTTTCAGTGGAAGTGTTTGCCGTGTTTTCAAAGAACTAAGTTGTAGTGGGTTGAGGTGACATTTCTTTCTGATCGACTGGCGTTCAGGGCCCCAGTGTCCATCTGTGAATAGAATATTGTCTGCACGAACAGTAACTATGTGGAGATAGACAGATTATGAAGATAGAGTCATAGTCAACTGTGAAACATTCACCTCTTAAGTGATAAGCATTTTACGGTGTAAAAGGACATTGATTGTACAGTCTGTACTAATATTTATTATAGAAATGGATGGAAAGAAAAGAAAAGAAAAAAACCACAGACCAGTGATTAGTGTTGGAAGGACAGAGCAAGCCAAGGAGGAGGGGAACATACACGAAGGGGAACTTTAGGGGCAAAACAGTGACTGAGCATTCCACTTTCCCTGCATCCACACCGGCATCTGGTGTCATTTGTTCCCTTGATCTTAGCCATTCTGACTGGGGTCAGTGAAATCTTAAAGTAATTTTGATTTGCATTTTCCTAATTACTAAGTATGTTGGACCCCTTTTAAGGTGTTTCTTAGCCTTGGTTATTTCTTCTTTTGAGAACTCTCTGTTAGATCCATAGCCCATTTTTAAACTGGGTCATTTGTTTTCTTGCTTCCTCATTTTTTGTTCTTGGTAGATTCTGCATATTACCCCTCTCACAGGTGTGGATGGGAAGCTGGTGAAGATGTTCTCCAGCCCTGTGGGCTTCCTCTTCATTCAGTTGCTTGCTTCATTTGCTGTACAGAAACTTTTTAGTTTAATGACGTCCCATTTGTCCATTGTTGACCTGAATTCCTGAGCAGCTGATGTCTGATTTAGAAAGTCCTTTTCTGTACTTACATCTCGTAGATACAGTACTGCCCGTCAGGTTCACTGTTAAATTTCACACTGAGGTCTTTGATCCAGGTGGAGTTGACTTTTGTGCAGGGTGGTAAGTATGGGTCTAATTTCATTCCACATGTGAAGATCTAATTTGGCCAGGACTATTTGTTAAAGATGCTGTCTTTCCTCCAGTGTGTGTTCTTGGCACCTTTCAAGTATCAGGTGGCTGTAATTGCGTGCACTCATGTTTGGGCTTTCTATTTTGTTCTGTTGATCCAGAAGTCTGGTTTTTGGGCCAATACCATGCTATTTTTATGACTATAGCTCTGTAAAGTTTAAGATCTGATGTGGTAATCCCCCAGCATTGCTCCTTGTGCTCAGGATTGCTTTGGCTATCTGGGGTCTTCTGTGTTTCCATATGAATTTTAGGATGGATTTTTTAAAAATTTCTGTGAAGACTGTCACAGAGATTTTGATTGGGATTACATTTAAGTATGTAAGTTGCTTTAGGTAGTATAGTCATTTCACAATGTTAATTTCACCAACCCATGAGCACAGGGGGATATTCCATCTCTGGGTGTCTTCCTCAATTGCTTCAAAGATTTGAAGTTTTCATTGAAGTGATCTTTAATGTCTTTGGTCAGGTTTATACCTAGATAAATTTTGTTGTTATTTTTTTCTGAGGCTATTGTGAATGTGTTTCCATGAACTTTTTCTCTGTTTGTTATGTGTATATAGAAAGGCTACTGATTTTGTAAATTGATTTTGTATCCTGCCCCTTTCCTGAAAGTGTTGATCATTTCTAGAAGTTTTCTGGTAGAATTTTTGGGATGTCTTATGTAGAATATCATATCTCCTGCAAATAGGGATAACGTGGCCTCTTATTTTCCAATTAGTACCTCTTTAATTTACTTCTCTTGTCTCATTACTCTAGCTAGAGTTTCAAGCACTATATTGAGCAGGAGTGGAGATAGTGGACAGCCTCTGGTTCCTGATTTCAATGGGAACGCTTCCAGTTTTCTTCCATTTAGGATGCTGTTGGCTGTGGGTTTGCTGTATACAGCTTTAGTTGTATTGAGGTGTGTTCCCTCCAGTTCAATTCCCTCTAGGACTTTTATCATGAATGCATGTTGGATTTTGTCAAAGGCCTTTTCTGCATCTATTGAGATGATCATATGGTTTTTGTCTTTAAGTCCATTTTTATGATTTATTATGTTTATTGACTTACGTATGTTGAACCATACCTGCGTGTCTGGAATAAAGCTGACTTGCTCATGGTGGATGATCTTTTTGATGTTTGTCTGTATGAGGTTTGCGAGTATTTTGAGAGTTTGCACTTATGTTCGTTAGGGATGTGGGTCTATAGTTTTCTTTTTTTTTGTACCTTGTCCTGGTTTGGTACAAGAGTGATCCTGGCATCATAGACAGTTTGGGCGTTCTCCCCCTGCTTCTATCTTTTTGAATAATTTGAGTAGTATTGGTTGTAGCTCTTCTTTGAAGGTCTGGTAAAATTCTGTTTTGAATCTCTTTGGGCCTGGGCTTTTTTAGTTGGGAGGCTTTGTATTACTTTTTTGAATTCCTTATTTGTTGTGGGTCTGTTTAAGCTGTTGATTTAGTCTTGGTTTAACTTCAGTGGTTTCAGTGAATTTAGAAATTTGCCTATTTCTTTTAGATTTTAAAATTTAATGGAGTATTATTTTTTAAAGTATTCCTTTATAATGTTCTGGATCTTTTTGGTGTCAGTTGTGATGTTTCCCTTTTTGTCTCTGATTTTGTTGATTTGGATTTGCTCTTTCTTACTTTTGGTTAACTGAACTAAGGGTCTGTCTATCTTGTTTATCTTTTCAAAGAATCAGCTCTTAGATTCATTGACTCTTTGTATCATTTTCTTTATTTCTATTTCATTGGTTTCTGCTCTGATTTTTGTTATTTTTTCTTATTGGGTTTGGGTTTGGTTTGTTCTTGCTTTTCCAGATTCTGGAGCTGTACCATTAAGTCCCTTATTTGTGCTCTTCCTGAGTTCTTAAATTTCCCTTGTAGGACTGCTTTTAATGTGTCCCAGAGTTTTATTGTGTTGTATTATCATTTTCATTTAATTCCAGGAATACTTTCATTTCTTTCTTAATTTCATCTTTGAGCCATTCATCGTTCAGGAGAGTGTTTAGTCTCCATGAGTTCTGAATTACTGGAGCTTCTTTTGCTGTTCATTTTAAGCTTTATTGTGCTGTGGTCAGATGCATTGAATTACTTCAATTTTTTTTTTATTTTGTTGAGGTTTGTTTTGTGCCCCAGTATGTGGTCTATTTTAGAGAAACTTCCATGGGCTGCTCAGTAGAATGAATATTCTTGAATACTTGAGTGGAATATCTTGTAGATATGTTAGATCCATTTGATAAATGATATCATTTAATTCAGATGTTTCTCTGTTTAGCGTTCGTCCAGTTGGCCTGAGAGAACGTTTTGTTGAAGTCATGAACTATTACTGAGTTGGGGTTAATCTCTGTCTTGAAGACCTGTAGTCCTGTTTTTGTGAAGCTGGGTACACAGAGTTTGGTGCATATATATATTCATGATTATAATGTCTTCTCAATCAATTATTTTCTTAATCAGAATGAAGTGACCGTCTTTATCTATCCCAATTGATTTTAATTTGGAGTCTGTTTTGGAAGGCAGCTATGCTCACCACTATACCACCAACACCAGAGTCTGTTTTGTGAGGTGTATAATCACAGTGTCTGCTTGTTTCTTAGTGTCATTACTTTAAATATTTTTTTCTCATCCCTTCTCCTTAGGTAGTGTCTGCCCTTGAGGTGAGAGGAGTTTTATCTATAACTTCTTGTTTTCCTCCTGCAGCTTTGAGTACCCTCTCTTTGTTCTGTGCATTTAATGTTTTTACTGTGATATGCCATGGGGAGTTTCTGTTGGGCCTGTCTAACTGGTATGCTATGTACTTCTTTTATCTGTATAGGACCAGATGGTTCCAGGCAGGCTAGTCAGGAGCTCTCCAGCAGGCTGAAGGAGCCTAGGCCCAAGTTGGGGTGATGGGGATTTGCTGGGCCCGTTCTAACTAGCCAAGCAGAGGTGTGGGCCCTGGAGCCCCCTGACTGGGGCTGTTCCCAAAGCAGGGGAATGGTGACCTGGGTAAGGCAGGATCAGCTAATTCACCCAGCTAGTCAGGCGCTCTCTGGCAGCCTCAGTTGGAAGGGGCTAAGGCCCAAGGAGGGCTGACCTATCAGTGTAGTTTAAATTGGAGTTTGTTATTAGGTGGGAAGGTAGACATCTATATATATGGTTGAAAGTCTTTTGTGTTTATTTTTATCTCCTTTTCTGTAGCTGTTTTTCTCTAGGTTTTGGTTTCCTGTTTTAGTTTTAGAAGTTCTTCATATATCAGAATGTGTGTGTGTGGGGGGGTGTCCGGTTCTGCAGACACCTCAGGTGAGATTCACTAGGACTCATGGGAATCGTTATGGAGCAGAGACAGCTCAGGGAGGGAGTGTGGAGGCAGAGTCTGGAGAAACCAGTGGGGGCACTAGCTCTTCTGGGTCAGTTGTGGGGTACATTGTTATTTATAGGACTGCCAGCTGGAGCCTCAGGGCCTGGGGTTGTCACTAGGGCTGGCCATGCAGGCACCCTCCATGTGATGTGCCTCAAAACTCCAGGGCCAGAGGGGAGGCAGGGTGCCTGGCAAATTGAGTTGTTTGTACAGCATATGCAGTGAGGGGCTGTCAGGGTGTAGGAAAAGGTACAGGTCTTCCAAAATTTAAGCTCTCAGATGCTAACAAAGGCCACACTTGCAAACAGGACTAAGAGCAGTGACCTCGGGCCTTATAACTGATACAAATAAGTTTTCCTGTTTCTTGTCTTTACCATGCAGTGTTTGTTTTCAAAGCAATTCAATTTATTAATCTTTTCTGTCTTCATTTTGAGTCAGATGAGAAAGGTTTTGTTTTGTTTACCATTCCCAGATCATTTTTTAGAATGGTTTTGTTTGGGCTGGGGCTGTAGTTCAGTTGGTAGAGTGGTTACCTGGCATGCATGAGGCCCTGGGTTCAGTCCCCAGCATTGCATAAACCAGGCTTGGTGACACAAGCCTCAGATTCTAGGACTCAGGATGTGGAAGCAGGAGTTCCCAGTGAGCTTTCTCTTCATGGCTGAACTTCTGGTTCTCTTTCCCACGGCACTTTTATATCACGGGATGAACCACAGTAACCTGTGTTGGAAATGGTTCACCTTCTAGCTGTTCTCAAGGACATGGCGTTTTTCTCGTGGGCGGTTTTGCTGTTCTCTTCCCTCCCTGTCACAGAGCTGTGGCCAGAGAGGGAGGCGGCCCATTAGACACAGGGCCTTGGAGGACACTATGCTTGGGTTTGAAATGGGGGAGGGTAACTCTTCTTCCAGAGCCAGCCTCTCCGTGAGCTCAAATAGCACGTGATGGTTTACGATGTAACATACATTACAGAGCTAAAGAGCTAGATTGCCTTCAGAGCTGGTGTTCTAAGAGGAGATTGGAGTGCGTGGAAAAAAATGAAATGTTCACATGAGTACAAAGAACTCACTGTGAACTGGCACAAATTCAGTAAACAAGTTCATTCAAATGGAGACATACCCTGCTGAATTATCCTGAGAGATGAAAAATGAATCCTGTACACATTTAAGCAGGAAACTGCAAATGGGCCACCTCTAATAAAATAAAGTGAATTCAGTCTGAGCTTCCGAGCAGTGTTAGTGGTCTGAGTGTGATGGAGCAATGCCCAGGCATGTAGGGGCACTGGGGGTCAGAGTGACAGTGGGATTGGATCGAAATGTCATCAAAATGCAACACCGCTACATCTTCAAATATGCAAAGGCTCAGGAATTATAGCATTCGCAGACCTCACTGGAAAGCCTATTGGTAGGTATACTCAGTCAGCTGAGAGATGAGTCAGGGAGGCTTCCACCAATGGAAGCAAATGGAAGGGCTGAAGTATGAGAACACCACCTTTAACCCTGAGTAAACACCGACGTAGGATCAGCATGTGGGAAGAGGAAGGGGATCAGTGAGGGTGGGAGGTGATGGGCATGTAGCCAGGGTGGTGAATATCTAAGTACATTATGTGCATGTATGAACATGCCATAGGAACCGTTCCATCATTGTGCACAGCTAACATAAACATATGCTGATGAAGAACATTCTAAAAAGTACCAATGTGGGGGCTGGAGAGATGGCTCTTTGGTTAAGAACACTGGCTGCTCTTGCAGAAGACTTCGGTTCGAATCCCAGCACCCACATGGCAGCTAACAACTGTCCATAACTCCAGTTCCAGGGGATCCGACAGCCTCTTCTGCAATCCTTGGGACTGCACGATATGGGTGCACTTACCTACATGCTGGCAATATACGCATACACATAAAATAAAAGTAATAAATAAAAAAAATATATTTTTTGTCTTTTTGAGACAGGGTCTCCCTGTAGCCCCAGCTGTCCTGGAACTCACTATGTAGACCAGGCTGGCCTTGAACTCACAGAGATCCGCCTGCCTCTGCCTCTCAAGTGCTGGGATCAAAGGTGTGCACCACCATGCCCAGCTAAATAAAATATTTTAAAAAAAAGTACCAGTGTAAGGTTAGCATGGCAGCAACAGTGCTTGAAAGTCAGCACAGAGAAGAGCTAGGTGAAGGTCAGCGCAGGGAGGTGCAGGCAGGAGCTCCAAACTCCGACTGCTCTGTCCTTCCCAGGTATGGTCAAGGGAGGCTGAGTTCTGAATTTGGTCAATTGAGAAGGCTGTTATTATACTTACTATTAGATTTAGGAGAGCCTAAAAGGAAGGAGTTTAGATTTTAGAAATAAGATCCAGAGCCAGACTTGCAGTAGGCAAGGAACGTGCCCTTTGCTCAGGCGTCACAGCAAAGGACAGAAGCTTTTCCACAGGAAGAAGCTTCTGCATCTAATGAAGAAGAGGGGTTGGGGTTTCTACAGGACTTCTGCGGAACATAGCTGCAGGAGTTTGCTTGGCGCCAGGGTCTGGTGTCTTTGGGTAACTGAAGGCCTTCCTCCCAAGATTATTTTCTCAGGCAGGCTGGGAGAGCTGTCTAGGGCACTAAAGGAGACAGGTTGGCTCCACAGTCTCTTTCAGTCCTGGGAGTGACCAGTTGATAAGGCTCGAGCAAGGCCAGCCTGCCAATTTAGGGCTGCTTGGCCACTTTAAGGGATTTATGGTTTTATGTCTTCCCTAATGAGGCTTATGGCTCTCCTGCAATTCACACATTCTATCACATGCTGTGACTTTGTGTATAAACCTTGGAAGTTTGCAAATTGGGAGAAAGAAAAATAACAAACTAAAAGTAGGCCATTCAAGGGTAAGACATGTAGCTCAGTGATAATGGTGCTTACTTTAGTATACATTGAGTCCCTGAGTTTGAACCCGAGCACTCTCACATACCTGTGTGTGTGCATACACACTCCCCATTGAGTAAAACAGAAAACAGAGGCAATAACAACGTTACAACAGTGTCAGTTAACACAAAGGTAAGAGTTAAGTCTTTTTCCCATTAGATGAATTCATCTGGTATTGACTGAGCAATTAAATTACTATTCCTTTCTACACTAAAACTTTGCTTCTTACATGTAAGTTAGCGTCATGCACAAAGTGAAAGTGTGGTCGACGGCACCAAACAAGTGCAGAGGAGGACAGGGCAGGGCGTTGTTTGAATGCAAAGCTGAAGGGTTAAAGGAAACGGCGTCATGATTAATTTTTAAAAATCTATTTATTTTTGTTTTCCTGCTAGGAAAGTACTCTACCATTGAGCCTTTCCCTGGCCCTAAAACAATCCTCTGATCCCAGCACTCGGCAGGCAGAGGCAGGCAGAGCTCTGTGAGATCTACATAGCGAGTTTCAGGCCAGCTGGTGCTATAGGGAGACTCTCAAAAAACAAAACAAAACAAAACCCCAAACCCCACAAGAAACCGAGGACTTTTTCCTATTACGGGGAATCACCTTGCAGACAGTGCTGTGTCCGGGGAGGAGCAGGCACTGGGGCTGGGAAGGGGAGCTCACATAAGGCCATCTTTGCTCCCCAGCCCTTCTATTTCAGTCCCTCAGGGACCTGTGCATGGCCAAGCCAGAGCCGTTAAGGACTTGGGGTGTACGGACCTGGGAGTAAGGACCCGAGGTGTACGGACCCAGGATATACAGACCCGAGAGTAAGGACCTGGGGTGTAAAGACCTGGGGTGCATGGACCTGGGGTGTAAGGACCTGGGGTGCACGGACCTGGGATATAAGGAACCGGGGTGTAAACCTGGGGTGTAAGGACCTGGGGTGCATGGACATGGGGTATAAGGAACTGGGGTATAAGAATCTGGGAGTGCACCAACCTGGGGTGCATGTGGGGCTGGTTCTCAGCTTTGCTGCCTCTGGCTCTGGTAGAGTCTGAGGCCAGTCATCGGCTTTCCAGGCTGAGATTTTCGTGTTGCCTCTATCTTTGTGGCTTCATACAGATTCAGAAGTCATTTTGCTTTCATTCTAGGGGGGCTTTGGGAAGGAGTGAAGTTAGCTCATGTTTACTTCACCATTTAAACAGTTAAACTAAGAAGACGTTAAGAGTGTGTGTTACAATCCAGAGTCCACAAAGGGGCAGTTCAGTCATGATCTTACATTCACCAGATAGATACCTTGGAGGCAAGGAAAGCAGGGCTTAGAAGGAGAAATAGACAAGTACCTCAGCTAACACAGAACTTAAGGGCAGATCGGGTGAGTTCAGAGATTACATTCAGGTAAAATTAATAAATTTGAGCATATATATCAGCTCTTTGCTCCATAAACAGCTGTAGTTCTCTAGACAAGCCAAGGAACGTTTAAAAAGTTGGTTGTGTATTTACAGTGCACAGTGAGGATTATGTGTTTTTTAAAAACTGTATCATTAAGATCTGGTAATGGTTTTATATGAAATTTTAGGAAGGATTAGTGCAGTTTCTGGTTGAAATTTAGGGTTTGAAACAAAACTTGACAAGTGCCTCAATCAAAAGAACCTCCTCCAGGTACAGTTTGGAACACTGTATAAAGACGCAAAACGGTTTTAAGATGTTAACATTTCCACTTTGGAGCATAAAAAAATTGAACTCCCATTGTCACCTTCTGCTCAAGACACATGGTTGTAGGAGGAATGTCGATGGTGGGAAAATGTTCAGTAGGTTAATTCTCCTGACTTAGCAGAATTAAGCCTGTATGTTACTGCTGTTGAAAGCTAGTGGCATTTAGTAACAGCAAGAGAGTCCCAGTGCCAGGACTGTTTAAAGTGTGGGAGCAGATGAGGATACAGTCAGTTATAGCAGTGATATGGAAAAGATACCCAAGAATAGAAAACAGGGCCCCACTATGCAACCCAGCTGGCCCAGACCTTGCTGTGTAGACCAGGCTGGCCAGGAACTCTCAGAGTGCTGGGATCAAAGGCGTGCACCACCACGCCTTGAGCCTCATTGGCTATTTTTTGATTTTGCTTTTGAACCCAAAGGACATATTCTTTCAAAAGCAGAGGTGTAATGCTGGCATCACTGCATGCAGCTATTGAGCATGCTTCTGTGCCTCTTCTGGCTTTCCTGATTTCCATGTGCGAGCTCTCAGACCAGGTGGTGTGGGAAGTCATACTAAGTAAGTGTGGGTGTGGCTGGCAGACTCAAGATAGTTTATATTGTTCTAAGGATGGTACCTGTCTCTGCCGGCTGCTTTTTGAAAGGTAGCGTTAAAACACAGAACCAAGAGCTTTCCTTCCTTCCTTCCTTCCTTCCTTCCTTCCTTCCTTCCTTCCTTCTTCCTTCCCTCCCTCCCTCCCTCTCTCCTTCCCTCCCTCCTTCCCTCCGTTTCTTTGGAGACAGGATCTCACTGCAGGGATGGCCCAGACCTCACTGTGTAGCCAAGTCTGGCTCCAAACTCAGGCATCTTCCTGCCTCCGCCTCCTAAGTGCTGATGATAGGCATGGTCCACTGTAGTCAGCAAATGTTGATCACCTTGCATGCTTATAAAATATCTTTGGGAAAACTTGATTAGCATAGTTCTTCCTGTAGGATAAAAAATACACATAAAATTAATACAGAATTAAAAAAATTAGTATGGAATTTTAGTATGTAGAGTGACTTTCAAAGTAGAAACAACAAAGAAGGTTCTTAAGAAAAACCTGTGGTAGATTCCAGTGGACTGCATGGTAGAAGTCTGTGTACGGTCATAACTGTTGTCCTAATTTGTTCTTCACTGCTGTGACAAAACACTCTGACCAGTACCAACTTGGGGAGGAAAGGGTTTATTCAGCTTACATCTCCCAGGTCACAGTTCATCAGGAAGCCCAAGGTAGGAACTCAGGGAAGGAACCTGGAAGCAGGAGCTGGAGCACAGGCCATGGAGGAACGCTGCTTACTGGCTTGCTCCCCTGGCCCCTGCTTAGCCTGCTTTCTTATGCAACACAGGCTCGCCTGCCCAGGGGTGACACCACCCACAGTGGGCTGGGCCCTCCCATATCACTCATCAAGGAGATGCCCCAGTCCAATAGAGGAAATTCCCCAGTTGAGGCTCCCTCAACCCAGGTGTGCCAAGTTGACAGTAAAGCTAGCCAGCACAACTGTCTTAACTGTGAATGTGTGTCTAAGTATGATCTGTGATATCCACAGTCATGACAAATCCACCCGGCAGTGCGTTCTTAGGATGTGCCCTGTTCAGTGACGCATGACTATGGAACACAAGGTAAACAGCATACAGAGAAAACCAGCCATTCGTACATGCAACTGTTAATGTCAGTGGGGAGAGTTCACGTGAATTGGTAGGCAGACACCAAACTCCCCTAGACAGTATCTAAGGATTTTTACAGAAAAAGTATTAATGAAATACCCATTCAATAATATGGAAAGAAACGAAACTTACTGACACATAGAATCCCTTGCTTGCTTTTTGAGTTAGAAAATGCTTTCCAAAAACACTAAGACTAAACATCGCTATCCATAGTTTTCAGATGAATAGTGAGGTTAGAGAGGGGTTCGGTTACTGCCTCAAGTCAGATGGTTAGTGCTAAGACTTGAACTCAGTAGTGCTGTGAGCCACGGACCTGCATCAGACCACACCATGGACTGCTTGCAGCCCCTTTCAGCCAGATGGTGCCGTGTTCCTGAAGAGACTGCGAACATGCCTTCGGATTGCAGCCTGGCATTTTGCTGATGGATGCTGTTTATTTCTGTGTCCTCTGGCGTCCTTCCAGCCTTTTGTCTAACTGTTGCAGTGTTTCGGTGAGCATTTTTTGCTGTGTGCTTTGCCTGCAGATAGAATGCTTTCATGGCGGTGGATTCGCAGACATGTGCTTGTTAGATGATGGGGTCTCCACATTCACCATGTTGATAGATAACAGGAAAGCTCCCCTTGGAGAGCTTCAACCTCGTTGCCACCCACGCATAGCCAATGCCCGTCTTCATGGTGCCCCACGCTTTGAGTGGGTTGTGCTACCTTTATAGATGGGTTTAGTGATGCTTGATGTTTCTTTTTAAAAACGTGTTTATGTATATATTATACGTGCATGTGTGTAAGTGCGCCCATGTCATGCAGTGCCCATGGTGAACAGAAGAGATTGTTGGATCCCCTGGAACTGGAGTTACGGACAGTTGTTAGCTGCCATGTGGGTGCTGGGAACTGAACCCAGTTCCTCTGCAAGAGCAGCCAGTGCTGTTAGGTGAGACATCTCTCCAGCCCCTTGGAGTTCCTTATTGTTTCTGTTTGCAATTAATTTTCCTCAGGTACTCTCGGTATATAATTACTCAAATTTGTTTTGTCTCCTCTTCCTCTATATATATTAGATTTTTTTCATGTGATTTGTAGTGTCTAATTTTCCCAATGAAAGTGATAATGATTTCCTCTTCTTAACCCTGACTTCAGCAGAGATGCTTCTAGAAGCCTTCCACCTGTCTCTGTTGAGAGACCCCGATCCAGTTGTCTCCTAAGGATGATACACTTTTGTTTTGAGTATGCTTTTTCCCTATGTAGTTGGACCTAGTTTATTTTTCTACTTGTAAATTGTGTATGTATTTTATATTGAAAGGCAGTTTTTTCATGGAATGTCTCAGTGCAGTATTCTGATTGGTGTGTGGGGGTCCTTGGGTCAGTATTAAACTTCAGCAGATGTTGTACTTTATTCGGGAAGTGGCTCAGAGGGTGACCTTGAGGTTAGGAGTTTGTGTTGCAGAATATGAAGGTGACTGCATGGGTGGGGCTTAGGTCCGTGAGTTAGTTCTAGGCTGGCCGACCAACTGAACCCTTGGGAGAATGGGATGGACAACAGGATACAGATGCCAGGCCCTTCAGGAGTCCTGTGCTCGGCCTGGGGACATGCACGGTAAGGTCCTTTCAGCTGTGACTGATTCTTTCCTGATGCCTACCCAGATGACCTTAAACTTGCTTGTGAGAGAAAGTAGCCGGGCATCTACTGAAAAACTGAATTTGAAGCCATGTTTTTAATAGGTAAACATTTTTTGTTGTTGTTGTTTGAGACAGGGTCACATTATATCACTCTGGGTGGCCTGGAACTCACTAGGTAGATCAGGCTGTCCTCGATCTCACAGAGATCCACTTGCCTCTGCCTCCTGAGTGCTGGGATTAAAGGAGTGTACCATAGTGCCAAGCATACAAGTAAACATTTTAAGGACTACTTTGAGGTGACCACAGACAGAGAAGCTACACAGATTCCAGTTAATAAACTGACTGCCTTGAGGAAGCTTGCTTTGTAAATGGGAACTTGAACACTATCTAGGTTTAAGAGTTGGGTTTTGCTTGCTGCTGTGTCCAAGTATGGGTGGCAGGGACGCAGGAAGAATGCCGAGATCTACACTTTGTGGGCTACAGTTCGTAGGTTCTTGGTGGAGTTTGGTGGCAGCCTATATTGATAAGAATTTATTAAAATTTTGAATTTGAATGTCTCCTTGAAAAATTATGCTGGGTGCTCCTTACACTCTGATTATTCAGAGTAACAGAAGGCAAAGGTATTTGATACTTTACAAAGAGTAGTACAGGAAATTTAAAAGATACTTAGTTACAGTGATGTGGTTGTTACAGTCTGTGCCTTTGCCAGTGGGTTTTTAATTTTTCTTTTCTGGATTCTTTTCTCCTAGGAGGATAAGGGGAAATCTCACCTTAAGTTGTGAGCATATTAGTATATCTTTATGTTAGCCTGCCTAGGTCATGAAACTCAGTGCATATTACAGGTGCTTAAGGTACCCCTGCAGCTCTGTAAGAACAAGGGCTTTGAAGTCTGAACGTTCCCCCAGCTGTTCTGAATGACACTGTCAGTTTGTGCTGAAGTTTGGGGTAGCAGTCAGAAGTGTGCCAGTCTGTTTCTGTGGTCTGACCTGTTTCGGGGTGTCTGGAAGCTGTCTGCTGGTTCACCATCCCAGGGCACTTCGTTCCAATCAGCCCACAAATCAGACCGACTGGTGTGGCGTACAAAGAAAGAGAACACAGTGGCTTGGTAAAGCACATTATTATTATTTTTTTTCATGTGAAAAAGGTTTTGCTATAGGGTCTCTGTAGCCCAGACTGACCTCGAACAGTGTTACTATGGAGCTGAGGATGACCATGAACTCTTTAAAAAAAGTTTTTTTAAAAATTATTTTATTTTATCCGCATGTATGTGCACCATGTGCATGCAGGATTGGAAGGGGGTCAGAAGAGGGAGTCGGATCACCTGGAACTGGAGTTACAGGCAATTGTGTACTACCATGTGGGTGCTGGGAATCAAACCCAGGTCCCCTGCAAGGCAGTAGGTGCTCTTAACTCCTGAACATCTCTCCTCTCCTGACCTTGAACTCTTGATCTTCCTGCCTCTACTTCTTAAGTGCTACCTCAGGTGTGTGCTATCATACCTGGCTACTTTTCAAAATTTTAAGTAAAGAAATCTTTCAAACATTAGAAAAAAAGTTAAATAATAAATGAAACTTATAAGGACACAGTTGTATCATTTTTATGTGTGTTGACACTTGTGTTATTGTCCAACACAGTAACACGTGGGGGTGAGATGGGATGGAAGTTGAGGTGGGTCGAGGATGGGGCTGAGGGTGA
>NW_008350120.1:2235327-2247620 GCF_000622305.1 Nannospalax galili
GTGGGGATGGGGCCGAGGGCGAGGGTGGGGGTGGGAGCGAGATGGGTGTGGGGATGGGGCCGAGGGTGAGGAACTGATTTGCAGCAAGTTGAAGCAGCTTCTTCAGGTCTGACAGCAGAGCTAGGATTAGAGTCCAGGCCATCTGGTGCCGAAGGGCGTGGTCTTAAATAATGAAAAATACTCGTCTGAAAGATAGAGCAAACATGAATGATTCTTTGCATCTAATTTTTAAATATACAATCATTAGTCATTATGCGGGTGCTGGGAACTGACCCCGGGTCCTCTGCAAGAGCAACCACTCTCTTAGTGACTGAGCCAGTGTTCTAGTTTGTTTCACCATTGCTGTGACAAAATACTCTGACCAGTACCAACTTAGGGAGGAAAGGATTTATTTATCTTACATCTCCCAGGTCGCAGTTCATCAGGGAGCCCAAGGTAGGAACTCAGGGCAGGAACCTGGAGGCAGGAGCTGGAGCACAGTCCATGGAGGAACGCTGCTTACTGGCTTGCTCCCCTGGCCCCTGCTCAGTCTGCTTTCTTATGCAACACAGGCCCACCTGCCCAGGGGTGGCACCACCCACAGTGGGTTGGGCCCTCCCACATCACTCAACAATCAAGAAGGTGCCCATGGACATGGCCACAGGCCAGTCCTATGGAGGAAATTCCCCAATTGAGGCTCCCTCAACCCAGGTGTGTCAAGTTGACACTAAAGCTATCCATCACAGCCATCTCTCCAGTCTGTACTTAGCATGTAATTTTAATAAATATCTACATATTACTGTATTTTGAACCCATCATATGTAGTGGTGTTTTCCCATCTGTAAATAGATCATATGGGAGAATCTGTTTTTTTTTTTTTTTTTTTTTTGGTTCCAGCACCTTTTTTTTTTTTTTTTTTTTGGTTTTTTTTTAGAAAGGGTCTCCCTTTGACCCCCCCTGTCCTGGAACTCACTATGTAGACCAGGCTGGCCTTGAACTCACAGAGATCCACCTGCCTCTGCCTCCTGAGTGCTGGGATTAAAGGCGTGCGCCACCACGCCCGGCTCTGGTTCCATCACTTTTTTACTGACCTTCAGCATCTCCCTATAACACATCAATTCTGTCCCCAGCCGTTCAGCATTTGGGAAGGATGCATTCAGCAGATGCTTATGAAGTTATGCCACACTCCAGGTGCTGCCCTAGGGAGCAGAGACAGCTATGAGGGGGCACCCCTTTCCTGAGGTCATAATCGAACAGTGTGGGGGAATGGATTTACTAAAGAATTTGGGGAGAGTCGATGGGTGGGTGATATGATTTGTGAAAACTACATGATAAGATTTGACGATTTAGGGGCTGGTGAGATGGCTCAGCGGTTAAGAGCACTGACTGCTCTTGCAGAGGACCTGGGTTCAATTCCCAGCACCCATAAGGCAGCTATGGACTGACTGTCCTTAACTCCAGTTCCAGGGGAATCTGAAGCCCTCTTCTGACCTCCGAGGCATTGCAAGACACGGGTGCACTCACATAGATGCAGGCAATCCACTTATACACATAAAATAAAAATAATAAATTATTAAAAAGATTTGAATATTTAGTGATTCTTGATCCACTTACTGGGTTCTATATGCTTTGCAGCCTTGGGTCAGTAATTCAGTTCCCTATCTGGAACATATTTCCAGAATGATATTCAAATTGGGGATGAGCTGCTGTTGGTGGTGGTGGTGATTTGTCTTTGAGACAGTCTCTCACTATGTAGCTAGCCTTGACCTTGCCATCTCGCCGCTCAGCTTCCCCAATGCTGAGTTATAGACTGTGCACCACCATGCAAGTTCAGTCTGTGCTGCCTCCATCCTGGAAAGCCTCAGGCTCTAGGTTGGTCTAGAAGCCTATCCTCCTGTGGGTCTTCTGGCCCTGGAGTGAGAGACTGAGGGCCTATTTAGTCATTTTCCTGTTCCCAGCTCTGATGTGTGTGGCCTTATGGGAGCTTCGGCTGGACCTAGTCCTGTCAGGCCCTAGGGTCTAGGGTCTGGCCTCACCTGCTCCTGTGTTGTGAAGAATTCACATCCCATGGAGGCTGGGCAGTAGGTGTGATGTCAGGACAGCCAGCTTTCTTGTTTTAAAGCCCCAAACCTTACCCACTCACTACACATTCAAAAGCACCAAAGCCAACATATGGCAAAGTATGTTTAAAAATCGTAAAATTAACTTGTGAGAAATAGAAGTATTATCACACAGAAACATTTAATCTCAAACATCTTGAGATAATTTGTAAAGTGGAGCACATTCAGGTTTCCCAGTGCTAGGCAGCCTTTGATCCACCGTCAGGAGGGCTGGCCGTGCGCCCTGCTTTGAGGTTCTGCAGAGGGAGGGGCTGGTGCGTCCCCAGCTTGCCCGGCTCGCAGTGCTGCCTTCCCAGCAGATGGTCAGAGTGATGTTTTCTCACCCCCTTTATATTTAGGAGATTAGCGAATGCGTTTGGAACAGATAGTAGTATCTTGGCATTTGTTTTAGTCAAGACTTGGAATCCATCACCCA
This sequence comes from Nannospalax galili, assembly GCF_000622305.1. Classification (NCBI taxonomy): domain Eukaryota; kingdom Metazoa; phylum Chordata; class Mammalia; order Rodentia; family Spalacidae; genus Nannospalax; species Nannospalax galili. Next base: position 2,237,842 of record NW_008350120.1, read on the forward strand.
GAGTATCTTGACAGAAAATGGGCTTCTTCCGAAATGAGATGATGAAGATGCTCCTGTCAGAGCACAGGGATGGGAAGAGCTGCTTCCAGACATCTGCCATGACATTTTAGGAAAATTATATAACCATTTCCTAACCCCTCCAAAGTTCAAGGAGTCGGGAAGTAAGTGCTGGAGTTGCCTGTGTGTTTAGACTTGGGCTCCTTTTTTGCCTGTCACTGCTCTCTAGCCTGGGCAGCCTAACTTCTCAGACCCTCGGTTTTCCCGTCTGCAGAACTGGGCTAATGTCTGTTTTCTTCATGTTCACGTGAAGATTAGAGGCGTGTGAACGCGCTGATGAGATCAGGAGGGCAGACGCACACTTGGTGTGTTGGTGGCCACGATTCCGTTCCGCTGGAATCAGGTGTCATACTTAAAGCCTTGTAAATACTTTCTTTGAGATGATGTTTGATTCTCAGTGAACAGTTTTAACTGTTTTTAGGAGAGTGTTCTGAGGCCTGATATGTTGGGACTTGGAGTGCTTATAATGAAAGACTTGAGTGGGATGTGGAGTGAGCGTCGCCATCTAAACGTGTCGCTGACTTTGTGTTTTCAGGTACACCAAGCTCGGCTACGCGGGCAACACTGAGCCACAGTTCATTATCCCATCATGTAAGTAAAGCTCCACCTTGGGGTTTAAACTTGCATCTCTCGGTGTTTTTTAAGCATTCCCATTCTGCTTACTAAGGTGTTTTCATGTCTTTCACGGCTTGGGAAGGGTTATTTCAAGTGTTGCTGCAGGCTGTGACCTGGGCCCCCCTTCTCTGGATCCCTTGACCCCTTTCTTGGGCCCATCCTTGTCACTGGCAGTGGATTTCACCTAGGGAGCCGACCAGGGGCCTTTCGGTCAGAAGTCTGAACTGTCTGGGATAGTCTGTCAGGCTCTTCGAGGCTAATCTGATCGTAAGGGAGCACAGTTCTGTGGCTCAGCGCTGTCTCGGGCTGCATGTCTTTTACATGACACTGGCCACTACTGGAGGACTGTTTCTGTGGAAACGAGAGGTCTACTGATACTCTTACTGTGCTCAGATGTGTCCTGTTGTTTGGTTTTCAGTGAGCTGAGTGAGACCCTTTTGGTTCCCTTTGGGCACGGGCACATCCTCCTGCATTTTACTGCGGCTGGCAGTGTCCTCAAGGGCAGGGCGCTCTTTCTAGGCAGCATTTTCTGGTTTGAATCCCAGAGACCATTTGCTCAAGGGAGAGGTTTTGAGCCCACCACTGAGGGAAACTGGCTCCCCACAAGTAGCTTCTGCAGGTATGTTGAGATCTTAGACATGGCAGCTGCTTGCAGTTCAGTGACGCTGGGGTGCCTGCCTCTAGTTACCACGACCCACTTTGGACTTTAGGAGAGGAGGAGCTTGATTAGAATGTGCGTGTTGGCTGAAGTGAGCAACAGACCACTGGGAAGAGCACTCCAGTTATTGAGAAGACTGAAGCCTGTCTCCAGCTTGCTGGAGCCCTGGCACAGCCTGGACTTCCCTGGGGTGTGTGCTTCGATGCCACACACGGTTATTCCTGGTGACCATCATCAGTCTGGCGCCTTCATTTAAATTCATACAGTGGAATACTGTCTGCTGAGGCTGCCTTAAGGAATGACACAGCCTTGATGGCTGACCCGTCAGAACCGAATCACAGTTCTGGAGGCTCAGGGTCTAAGTTCAAGTACTGTCGCGGCTGGTTTCTGGTGAAGCATCTTTTCTAGGCCTACAGAGGGGCTGCTCTCTTTCTTTGTGTGAGAATATGTGTGTGTGGGAACAGGGGTCCCTCATCAGATTCGGACCCCTACCCTCAGGACCTCGTGCGACCTCAGTTACCTCTATGGAAGTCTCCAGACACAGTCAACAGTGGGGGTCAGGGCCTCAGCATTTGAATTTTGTGGACATAGTTCAGTCCCTGGCAACTGACATCTGTAGGGTGGTTGTTCTTCTGTGGATTTTATTAGGGCGTGTCTGCATTTCGTGCTGAGTTGGCAACTGGACTTCAGACTTTTCAAAGCAGAGCTGAGATTCTTAACATCATTAGAGCACATCGGCTAGAGGAGCCGGCTGTGCAGTGCTTCACTGTGCTGCCACTCGACAACCATCAGCAGCACGCCTTGGCTGCACCACTTAACCTGACATCGTCCAGGCGGGAGCTGAAGGCCGTTGTTAGCAGGCTTTCATTTAGCGTCAAGGACACGTCATCACAGACTGCGGCTCTCAGAACCTTGGCAGTGGCAGAAGCTGAAGGCGGTCAAGGTGGAAAGGAAGGGAACAAGGGGATGCTGAAATTCTAGGACATGGGGCATCCGCTGGCGCAGGTTGAGATGACCGGGCAGAAGCCAAGGTGTTGTGATAGGTGGGGGACTGGCCCACTCCCTGCCTGCCTTGGTGCTGGGGGGTGGGCCCATTTTTTTTTCCTGTTTAAAAGATGTCTCATTTATAAGACAGTCTAGGATGGATGGATGGATGTGCCAGAGAAGTGACAGAAGGGAAGCTGAGCTGGAGATGGAGCCCGGAGAGAGGGAGAGAATAATCTGGAAATATCACATTTACGTTCTGTAGAGATAGCTGCAATGTCTGGTAAAATACAGACACAGACCAGAGATAAAGAGAGAGGGAGGAAGGAGGGGGAGGGGGAGAGAGAGAGGGAAAGAGGGAGAGAGAGAGAAGAAAAGTCAGAGGGTGAGAGGGAGAAGGGAAGAGAGATGAGAGGGAGGGAGAGAGAGAAGAGGCATTGAAAGTTTCAGGCAAGGTGTATGTGGTGGAAAGAGGCTGAGGGGCAGGAGGAAGAGCCGCCAGGTGAGTGGCTCCAGGAAGGGAGGCCAGACTGCAGAGAACAGGTTCTGAGGTGTCCTTAAAAAAGTTAAACCAAGCCTTAAAAATTGGTTCTGGTAAGAAATACAAAAGAAAATACAAGGATCCCGGGCCCCACCGCCCTGGCCCCACTGCCCTGGCCAAGCACGTTAGCATCCAATTTTGTATCAGTGTCAACAAATGTAATCATGTGCTCCATCACCCAGTGTTGCCAAGTGATGGGCCATGTGTGACAGAGGCCTTGGGAGATGATGTCATGAGTGACATCATAGCTGTTTTAGTCAAAGTCAGTACAGCTGCTACAAGGCCACCCAGTGTGTCATCAGATCACGGAGGCCCGAGTGACTCCATCTCAGTTGAGTCCCAGGCTCTCTCTCCTGCAGTCCCCCTGTTCTCTCTCTCTCTCCTCCAGTGCCCCCCCCCCCCTTCTGGTGGACATTTTCTGCTTAGGTTTCTAGTCAGTGTTTTAGCTTTACACGATATCTCCAGCGGTCCATTTTGTGAATTTCTGAAACGACTTCCTGCCAACTTTCAGCATTATCTTAAAAGTCCTTTTCAGCATCGTTTTAAATATTTATCACTGCTCACAAATACAGGTCTGGAAGAGGAGACTGTGACTCAGTCTCCTTTTGTAAACCAGCCTTGAATTCACTTCACGTCCCCTAGTGTCAGCCTCCCAGCACTGAATTGCGGGCAGGGCAACTATATCTGGCTAACTTTTCTTTTTTAAAACATGGATATTTTCCGCCCTTCCTTCTGTACAACACAGTGTAGGGATCGTCTGCTTGTTCACGTGTACCGTTTCCCCAAGGAGGGGCGATGGAGCTGTGCTGGGCTCTTGGCCGCTCAAATTTTTATCCCACAAGGGCCGTGCTGACCTCGGGCCATCAGCAGCCTGGGGAGCGTCTGCTTTTCCACAGCCTGGCCTTGAATTTTGGACAGTCCACTGCATGTCATGTGATGGTTTTTAAACTCTTTCTCTGACCAGCAGTAAGGTTGAGCATCCCTACTTGTCTGTGTCTTTGCTCATCTTTAAAACTTGCATTTTTGGCCATTTTGGTGTTTTAGGGACTCTTTGCATGTGTCATGTACTGATTTGTTAGCGATATTGTTCCCTCTTTTATGATTTGTATTTTTTATTTATTGCTTTGATTTATTTATGTATTTCTTTTTGCGATGCCAAGGTTGAACCCAGAGCCTTGTGCATGCTAAGCAAGCACTGTAGCGCTGAGCTGTACTCTAGACCACCGTGACATTTTTTAAAAATGATTTTTTTTGTCAACTGGAAATTTTGAATTTTTATATAGTAAAATTTTTCTTTTTTTCCTTTTATAATGTTTCTATTTTTAAAAATGCATTCCTACTCCAAAGAACTCGAACTTTGAGTTAATTTTAAAAAATATATGTAATGAAACAGCTAATTTTATTTGTTTTCCAAGTGCAAGCCAGTTGTCCCAACACTGTTGACTGAGAATGCATTCTGATGGAACACTTCCTCTGATCCTATCGAGGCAACATTTATGCTTGGGAATATTTTTGTTATCGAGACAGAACCTCACCATACAGCTCAGGTGGACCTTGAGCTTTCGTCTCTCCTACTTTGGTCTGAGTGCCGGGATTGCCGACGTGTGCCCCCTGCCTGGCCCGTGCTTGTCTTTCTTTTGCTCTGTTATCTCCCTCTGCAGTAGGGTGCCGTGTGCACACATTGCCCTGTCGTAGCCTTTACCCTGTGGGTCTGACTTCTTGAATGATTTGGCTCTTCCTCTGTGGTATAAATTTTAGAATCAGTTTAAATTAATTTATGAAAAGCTATAATGGAGTCTTGGCTGGAGATACTTTTTATCAGTTAATTTTGAAAAAGATTTACACCAAATTTGATGTTCATCAGTAAGATGAATATTCAGTTTCTGTGGTTGTGTTTTATTGTTTATTCACATCTCTTGTGTTCTCAGTAATGTCTTACAATGTTTTTTGTTTTTTTTTTTTTGGTGTTTTTGAGACAGGGTCTCCCTGCAGCCCCAGCTGACCTGGAACTCACTATGTAGACCAGGCTGGCCTTGAACTCAAAGAGATTCTCCTGCCTCTGCCTCCCCAGGTGCTAGGACTAAAGGTATGTACCACCCTTCTGGGCTTACAATGTTCTTTAAACTACTTCTTCATACCTTGGGCTAGATTGATTTTTAGGAACTTTGATGCTTTATTGCAGTGTGAATCTATTTTTAAAATTGTTTTCTAATTAGTTATTGCTCATATAAGAATGTTCCTGGGGCTGGAGAGATGGCTCAGCTGTTAAGAGTGTGTACTGCTCTTCCAGAGGACCTGAGTTCAGTTCCCAGCATCCACACTGGGTGGCTCATATCCTCCTTTAACTCCCAGTCCAGAGTATCTGACACCCTCTTCTGGACTCTGTGAGCACCTGCACTCATATGTACACAGATCTTACACAGAGAAGCACATATACACATAATTTAAAATAAAATAAATAAACCTTAAAAAAAGAATGCTCCTGAGATTAGTAAACTGTTTTTGAACCCAGTAACTTTGCTAACCTATTTGTTTGACAGTCTGCAGATCACCCTCCCTCCCTTCCTTCCTGTGTGTGTGTGGGTATAAGTGATGTATGTGCATGTTCATGTGGGGGCGTGTACATGTATGTCTGTGTGTGGAAGCCAGAGGTCGATGCTGAGTGTCTGTTGATCATCCACTGCCCTATTTTTTGAGACAGGGATTGTGCTGACTGGAGCTCATCAGTTTCGCTAGGCTAGGTTGCCTGACCAGCCAATGAGTTCCAGGGATCTGCCCGTTTCTGCCTCTTTATTTAGCCCTGGTATTCTAGGTGTGTGTATTTCTGTGCTTGGATTTACATGGGTGCTGGAGAGCCAGGCTTGGGTCCTTGTGCTGGCACAGCAAACCCTTTATCAGCTGAGCCTTCTCCCCTGCCCCATGTGCAGATTCTGTCATGTTTCCTCTGCAGACCAAGTAATGGTTGTTTTATAATTTTAGCCTTTTTGTGTTTCCTTTCTTGAGGCTGTATTTTGTTTACATTCATTTATTTTGTGTGTGTGGTGTGTTGTGCGTGTGTGTGCGCATGCGTGTGCGTGTGTGTGGTGGGTCAGCACATTGTCACAGAGTGCATGTGAAGGTGGACACTTTGGGAGCATCAGTTCTCTTCTACCATGTGGGCCTCAGGGATCAAACACAGGTTGTCAGGTGTGGTGGCAAGCCCCTTTATCCTCTAAGCCTTCTCACTGGTCCTGGAGGCTGTTTTGCTGGCTAGAACTTCTGTTAACATAGTGACTAGATCTGGACTTGGCAGATGCTTTTTCTTTCTGACTTTACGGAGCATTTAGTCTTCTGAGAGATTCTGTGTAGGTTTCATGGCTGTGCTATTTCAGTTTCAAACAGTGCTCTTAGAGCTAGGCCTGGTGGCACAGGAAGGTGATCCCAGCACATGGGAGATGGGGGCAGGAAGATCAGGATTTTCAGGTTATCTATAACTACATAGTGAGTTCAATGCTAGCCTGTGCCACACAAGACCCTACTTTAAACAAAAAGAAAAGAAAGAAATGATCTGGGAGCTGGGCACCGTGACCCAAGGCTGTGAGCCCAGTGTCTGGGAGGCAGGAGGTTGGAGAGCTTGGGGCCAGCATGGGCCACAAAGTAGGAGCCTGACTCAAAAGCCAAAACCAACCTAACCAACCAAAGTTTTGTATATCTACTTTATTATATTCTTTTAGAGCTGTACATGAATGTTGACATTATCTCCTGAGAGGATAAAGTTTTGGGTATCTGTGCTCTTGATTTGCTGACTTATATTTCATAGACTTTGGATGTTGAGTGGTTATTTCATTTTGGCGAAAAACCCCACCAGGTTATGAAAGACAACTACATATTGAACCTATGCACAAATATTTATTCTCACACATGTTGCCTTGTGTGCAGAGGAAAGCATCCCTCGTCAGTTTCGTCCTTGTGCAGACATCAGAGCTGGCGACCCACAGACTGAGAAGGCCTCACTAGAGGACGTGGCGAACAGCTTCATACAGCTTGTGACTGTGTTTGGGGATTTTGCATCAGTGTTAGGTGTCTGTTATCTTCATTTCTTTTGCTGTTTCTGTCTGGTTTGTGAAATAAAATTGTACTGGCTTCATAAATAGGAGTTTGGTAACTTCTGGAAGTTCTGTGAACAGTTAGTGTAAGATAGGAGTTACTCTTTGAAGTTCTGGTAGAGGGTATAACATTCTTTTGGGAACTATGCTGGATATTTTAATTTTAATTTTTTGCAGCGGGGAGGGTCTCATTTCATAGCCTAGGTTGGCTTTGAACTTGTGACAGTCCTAGTCCTCCTGCCTCAGCTCCTGGGTGCTGGGGTTGCAGGCGTAGGCCAGGCCAGCTGGCTGTGAAGTGCTCTTGAGACACAGACTTTATGTCTACGTGTGTAGACATAACTTTCTTTCTTAGATGTATTCTTCCTGGGAGTTAATGACTTCAGATGACCCCTTGGCCTCAGATAGCATTTTTTACTATTTTATTTTTATTTTATATATATGCATGTGTTGTGTGCATGTATGTAAGTGCACCCATGTCGTGCAGTGCCCACAGAGGTCAGAAGAAGACTTTGGATTCCCTTGGAGCTGGAGTTACAGATGGTTCTTAGCCACCATGTGGGTGCTGGGAACCAAACCCAGGTCCTCTGCAAGAGCAGTCAATGCTCTTAACCACTGAGCCCTCACCAGCCCTGACCTCAGATGACTTTTTAGCATTTAGGAAAAGTCTGTCTTTTCTGGTTACCCATATTCTACATCCATACCAATTTTTGAGCTGTAGTACTTTATTTAGGAATATTTTATTAAGTTTAATCTTATTCGTGTGTATGTGTGTGTGTGTATACATGTGCATATGTGTGTGCACATGCATGGGCTTGTGGAAATCAGAGATGAATATTGATGTCAAACTCTTTCTTCCCCTTATTCATTTTTAAAAATGATTATTATGTGTGGGATGCATGTGCCACAGGGAGGCCAGAGGCAACTTTGTGGAATTGGTTATCTCTTTCCACATTTACATGTGTCTTGGGATCAAACTCAGATCTTGGGGTGCAAGGGCCTTTACCCGACGAGCCATCTTGTCTGCCCTCTACCTTATTTCTTGAGACAGTGTCTCTCACTGAACCTGGTTCACCGATTTGACCAGACTGAGGTCCTCCTGTGTGCCTCCCCAGTGCTAGGGTTAGAGTCATACACTGTGCACTATGTGGTGCTGAGAATTGAACTTGGGTCTTTAGGCTACACGCTGAGCAATTTTCCAACTCAGCATCTCCCAGGTGTGTTTTGTCTTTTTGAAACAGGCATTGGCTATGTCGTTCAGGCTGGCCAGGAACTTCCTATAGTGCCCACACCGACCTTGAGCTCTATCCTCTTGCCTCGGCTTCCTGTCTTCCCCTCATGCTGGGACTGTAGATAGGAGCCACCATGCCCAGAGGCATCTTTTTAGTTTTGACTCATCATTGCAGTAAGTTAGGTATTTTATTAGGTTGTTTAAATTACTTATAATCTTTAAATTATTTCATTTTGAAGTTATTATAGATTTATAGGCAGTTACAAAGATAGTTTAGGGAAGTCAGTTTACACCATATACAATTGTAGCACAGTATTAGAGCCAGGAAATGGACCAACAACATGTGTGCCTAGGTCTGTGTTTGAAATTACTTCTCAAGAGTTTTTTGGTGGCTCTTAGGATCCTTGTTTGATAATTTAATATCTCTCAGTGCCTCTAACAGTTGTCTTATTTGAGTTGTTTCTGATTCTTGCTATGGTAAGGTTAGTCAGGGTTCTCTAAAGAAACAGAACTGGTAGAATGTACAGAAATAGAGTCCGAGTAGTTCAACAATGGCTGCACCACACTGGAGAGGCTGAGAATCCGTAGTCATTCAGTCCACAAGGCTGGATGTCTCAGTAGTACCAATCTGGCGCTGAAGGTCTGACAAATTCCAAAAGATCAGCTAGTCTTCAGTCTACAGCAGCAAGATGGACTCACCAGCGAGAGAGAAGGCAAGCAGCAAGAAGCCCACCCACAGTGAAGAGACTTTTAAAAGAGACTATGGGCTTTTAAGTGTTTGGATTTTTTAAGGATTGTGCGGTTTTTAAGGTTGTACTGTCTTATGTTGTGATATTAACATCATATCTTGTATCTTGAAATTGGAAAGTTATGGTTTAATAGTGATGTTTGTGTGTCGGGGAATTGCCTCTATTGGACTGGCCCTGTGGCCATGTCTGTGGGCATCTTCTTGATGAGTGATGTGGGAGGACCCAGCCCACTGTGGGTGGTGCCACCCCTGGGCAGGTGGGCCTGTGTTGCATAAGAAAGCAGGCTGAGCAGGGGCCAAGGGAGCAAGTCAGTAAGCAGCGTTCCTTCATGGCCTGTGCTCCAGCTCCTGCTTCCAGGTTCCTGCCCTGAGTTCCTACCTTGGGCCCCCTGATGAACTGCGACCTGGGAGATGTAAGCTGAATAAACCCTTTCCTCCCCAAGTTGGTATTGGTCAGAGTGTTTTGTCACAGCAATGAAGAAACAAACCAAGACAGTAAGGGAGATGCCTCTTGTTTTTACCAGTTTAGGGTCAAAGTGCAGGTCTTCAGTTGACCTCTGTGGACACCTAGCTGGGGAGGGACGCTGTGTTACTGTTGGGTAGGGAAGAAGTCAGGGTTCTGTAGCATGCTGTGGGTGCTGGGGTGCTGGGGTGACACTCTGGGCAGACACTCTGCCACTGAGCCTTGGCTCCGTGTAGCTTTATCCCCTTGTTTGGATTCCGTTACTTGCTATGTCATCATTAAAAGAAGTACCATTTCTCTCTCTCCTGCCTCCTGCCCTCACTTCTTGTGTCCTTCCTCTCTTCCTCTCTCCCTTCCTCCCTCCCTTCCCCTCTCCCTTCCCCTCTCCCTCCCCTCTCCC
>NW_008350120.1:2247766-2262617 GCF_000622305.1 Nannospalax galili
CTCTCCCTTCCCCTCGCCCTCCCCCTCTCCCTTCCTCTCTCCCTTCCTCTCATGCCTCTATTATGACTTGGGCTCGGTACTGAGAGTTACTTTCCTGGGAGGGATAAGATTTACTTTATTTTCATTAAAATTTTTGTCTTTATTTCATTCTTGCTAAATTTAGTGATTTTTTTAGGTTTTTCTTTTTCTTTTGGTTCATATGTTGCCTTCACATTCTTGGTGAAGCTGAGTGACGTCATGAATTGCAGATCCTTCCCTCCCGCAACATCACTGTGAAGTCTGTTATGTTTGCTGCTTAATCAGAAATGTATACGTAAATAAACCGGATCTTGTCAGGAGAGTGACCCTGTACTTTTCTTTTCAAAATGCTTTTTTGAGAAAAATAATCCAGTTCACTCTTCAGTGCTGTTTTAATTCTCGCTTTGTAATAATTTGGGGATTTCAGATAATCTAATTTGGGAAATTATTGCAGGTGTATATATACTTGTTTTGCAAAATTTTTTTTTGGTCTTTTTGAGACAGGGTCTCCCCATAGCTCCAGCTGGCCTGGAACTCGCTATGTAGACCAGGCTGGCCTTGAACTCACAGAGATCCATCTGCCTCTGCCTCCCAAGTGCTGGGATTAAAGGTGTGTGCCACCATGCCTGGCTTTTTGAAAAAATGTTTTTACATCTATTATCTATCTATCTATCTATCTATCTATCTATCTATCTACCTATCTATCATCTATCTATCATCTATCTACCTGTCTATCTTCATCATCATCATCTATCATCTACCAATCATCTATGTATCTATGTATTATCATCTATGTATCTACCAACCAATCATCTATCATTCACATCCGTCTGTCTGCCTATGTATCAATCATCTATCTATCATCTATCTACAAATCATCTATCATTCATCCATCTATCATCTATCTATCTACTATCTATCTATTTATCTATCTATCCAATCTATCATCTATTTATATATCTATCACCTATCTATCTTTCATCTATCTATATATCTATCATCTATCTACCTATATCTGTCATTTATCATCTATCTATGATCTATCTGTCTATCTATCATCTATCTATGTATCTAGTCGTCTGTCATCTGTCTGTGGTATGTGCATGAGTGCATTTATAACGGCATATGCAGAGGAGGGAGGTCAGCCTGTAAACGTCAGCTCTCTTCTTCCACCTGTGGGTCCTGGAGGGCTCTGGTCACCCAGATTGGGGACAGCACCTTTGTCACTGAGCCGTGTTGCCAGCACTGTAATGATTTTTAAGATTGACATTAACTTTAAGATTAATAGCTTCCAATTTGAGACAGTTTTGTAGTTGGACTTATTTTACTTTGGAATTAATAGCGTGTTCAGCCTGCAGCCTGTAGGCCATGTGTGGCTTCGTGCTGCTTAGGGTATACGGTCAACACAGAGTTGTAAACTCACTTAAAAATATGAGGGTTTTTTTTTTTTTTTTTTTTTTTTTTTTTACAGTAACTCAACTGTACAGTTGTCTGTGAACTTTGTAGATGATAGCTTGGTGTAGCAAAATCAAAAGGCTGGACATGCTTGCTAGGGTAAGTGAATTTGGGTGGTAACCAGGCTAAAATGCTTTAGCTTACACACACACACACACACACACACACACACACACACACAATTTTCTTCTGATATCCTGCCTTCTACATCTATAATTGAAAAATAAGCATACTTAGTAGAGGAATGCAACCGTCACTTGTGAACCGTCTGCCCAGAGTTAGCCAGTAGTAATATTTTGACTAGAATCTCAGACCCATGAATGTGTGCGTGACTGTAAAGTTTCTAAAGTGGGGCCATGCTTCATGGTTCTGGGAAAGGCCACTTTGTAGCTCTTTCTAAGGCTTTGATAACAGTTTCACTGATCTCTGACTTAAGATGGGTTAGCCCCCTAACCCTGTTACTGCTGTTACAAGTAGTCTACAAAGAGAATCCTTGTATCTAGGCCTTTATTCACTCTGACCACTCCTTTAGGATGAATTTCTAGAAGTGGAATTGTTGGATTGTTACAATGTTTCCCAGTTTCTCCCCAACTGATCCTTTCTGCTGCCTGTTACATGTTGCAGCACAGTTTCAGTGTGGAGTTGAGTGTGGTCAGTGTTGTTACTGGCTCTTCTCTGCCTGCTGAAGTGTCTGTGCCCTGTGCTGTTTGGTCCTGCAGCCCTGTATAATGGTGGAATGTGCCCCTTTCCTTTTGTGGTGAGGGCTTCCGGTAGGATGGCAGCTCGAAGTGCTGAGCCCCGGGTTCAAATGGGGCTCTGCTTGGTGAAGCTGCCAGGTGGAAAATAAAGTTGCCTGGGCTTGAAGGGCGAGCTCGCATGAGAAGGGTTACGTATCTGCCTTTGGACGTGCACACAGGATTTTCAGGCGTCATTCTGAGAGGCTTTCATTGGCCTCTGTGCTGGTGACAGGCTTCTTTCACCACACATGAATTAAGCCCCTCTCAAGTTTCTCTTGGTATAGTTATGGAGTTAGGCTTATGTCGACGCCCTGTCTTGAAAGCAGCACAGCCCTAACCTCTGAAGTGTCACCTACCCCAGGCTCTTACGAGGACTCAGGGAAACCACACACAGAAGGGAACAGCGGAGTACTCAATAAACATGATTCCTTGTCATTTAGTGATGGAAACTATATTACCTTTCTGTTGCTGTGATAGAAACACTGACCTAAGCAATTTATAGAAGGAAGAGTTTATTTGAGCTTACAGTTCTAGGGGAATAACAGTCCATCATGGCGGGGAGCCATGGTGGCTGGAGGTGGCTGGAGCAGGAGCAGCAGAAGCTAAGCTCTCACATCATCACACAGGTACAGGAAGCAAGAACAACTGGAGATCCGGCAAGGCTTAAGAACTCTCTAAGCCCACCCCCAGCGATGTGCTTCCTCTAGGATAGCCACACCTTCTAAGACCTCCCAAAACAGCGCCATCATCTGGGGACAAAATGTCCAAATACTTGGAGCCTATGGGGGACATTTTCATTCACACCACTACAGAAACTCATGCCTGTCTCTAGAGAAGACTTATTTTCTGACAGTGGAGGAATCTATGGTCTCCTTGGTGGACTAATAATCATCAGTTGTAATTCTTTGGGAAAATGCATTAATGGAGGAATGAAAAGCCACGTACGCTCAGAACGTGCCCCAAGGTGCCAGCGTGTCAGGCAGGTGTCGGGCAGGCATGGCCCTCTGCAGAGCCCTGCCAGCAAGTGTGGCCAGGGTCAGGAGTGTCATTTGAAATTGAATACTCATGAACCTTTCCACACTTTAATGGATGCTAAATTCTGGAATGAAGTTTACACAATTATTTATTCCTTAGTATTGTCTCAAATACCTAAGATGAAGATCTTATGTGATATAGTTGATCTCTGTGAGTTGGAGGCCAGCCTGGTCTACATAGTGAGTTCCAGGCCAGTTGGAGCTACAGGGAGACCCTGTCTCAAGAAGACCCCCCAAAAATGACTTAAGAGCATATAGCAATTATTTCTGTTTCCCCACCTTGTCCATATTGTGTAGAAGTTTGTCCCCTCTACACTGTATTTTACGATCTACATATACTGGTCCATCAGCATCACCTATTGTCTTGAAAGATTTCTCCAAATGAAGCTGAGAAATTTAGCAATGTGACTTCTGTGTCCGCATTGAAAACAGATCAGATAAGTTCCTGCGAACTTGAAAATGATCCTGGGACTGTTCACTTGCTGCTCTGTCGCTCTGTGAGCACCCCGACCTGGATAAAACCTTAGTGCTGAATGAACTTGTACACACTTAGGGATTGTGTTACCTCTTCTGGGTAATTCACGTGCATGTGGGTAGTGATGAAATCCTTATGAAAAAGGTCTTTTTTTTCCCCCCTTCAGGTATTGCCATCAGAGAGTCTGCAAAGGTAGTCGATCAGGCCCAAAGGAGGGTGCTGAGAGGAGTTGATGACCTTGACTTTTTCATAGGGGACGAAGCCATCGATAAGCCCACCTATGCCACGAAGGTACACTTCTGCGAGCAGGACGCTTGTTCAAGCACAGAGGGGCATATTGTGCTTGTGGGCTAACAAATGTGGCCTGATTGCCATGCCGGGGTGCAGGGGGCTAGCTGAACAGAGGGGGCTGTTTGTGAAGAGCTGCATTTTGCAGTGGGGAACCAAGTGAGTTAACACAGCCCTGAGATACACGCTGTCAGTGTGAAAGGAGGACCTCCTTGGGAAACTGCAAGTGACTAGGGAGCCTGTCAGGTCTGAAAAAAATCACAGAGTGAACGATTCAGAAGAAACACTAACATTATTTAAGCAGCTATTTCTTCTTTTTGTTGTTTTTTAAAAACAATTTTAATTACTTTTACGTCAGCATACAACGTGATGTTTGCATTATCACTTCTCACACGTGTCATTTTACTGGTCTTAGTCACTGCCACCCTGCTGTCCTCCCTCATACACCCCGGCCCCTCCTGCTCGTTCCCTTCCTCCCACCAAATCTTCCTCCTGCACATGTATCCCATTATTCTTTTCTTTAGTATTTTATTTACTTTTATTTTTGTGTGTATGAATGTTTTGTCTGTGTATGTAATTGCACCACATGTATGCAATGCTCAAGGCCAGAAGCGGGCATCAGAGCCCCTGGCACTGGGGTTATGGATGGTTGTTAGCTGCTATGTGGGTGCTGGGAACTGAACCCAGGTCCTCTGCAAGAGCAGCTGGTGCCCCTAACCTCTGAGCCACCTCTCCAGCCCCTATTCCATAATTCTTCCCTCCTCCCTTAGGGCCTCTTCCTCCCCTCTCATGGTTCTCTTTCTACCTCCTTTCATTCATCTCTCTCTCTCTCTCTCTCTCTCTCTCTCTCTCTCTCTCTGTGTATCTGCATGTGTATACATGTGTCCCTTTTTTCAAAATAGGACAAAATTTAGCTATGTTGTTATTTTTTGTGTATAAGTGTATTGCCTGCATGTATGTAAGTGCACCCATGTTGTGCAATGCTTGAGGAAGCCAGAAGAAAGCGTTGGATCCCCTGGCTGGAATTATTGGCGGTTGTTAACTGCTGTGTGGGTGCTGGGACTCAAACCCTGGTCCTCTAAAAGAGCAGCCAGTGCTCTTAACCGCTGAGCCGTCTCCTCAGCCTGTCTAGTTTACCTCGTTTAATAATGATCTCCATTTGCATCTATTTTCCTGCAGATGTCCTGGTGTCATTTTTCTCTATGGCTGTATAAAAGTCCACTGTGCATATGTACATTAAAAAAATCCGTTCATAATTGGTCTTTGCCCAAGATTTATCTACACGGCACACAGTAATTAAAAGTATCAGACTGGTGGAACTAACCTTCTTGAACGTTTAACAGACATATTTTGAGGCCTATATTAATTTGGTCAGAGGGACATAAAAGACAGTTTTTGCTCCTTGCCCTCCTAGGTCAACTAGTTCCAGGGGACTATGAGCATCTCTCAAAATGTCCTATAATGGTGGTGGGTCACCTGTCCTCTTGACCAAGGAGGCCGAGGAGACCCCACGAGATGGACTTGAACCAGTGTCCAGTCTACAACGAGGAGGGTCAACACAGAGGAATCATTTCCTCTATGCTTCCAAATGAAGCTAGCTATGGTCGAGCAGGACCTTTGACTTATCTTCACATAGGCGGAAATGGTAAAAGAAATGAGCCAGGGGCTCCTCCCAAGCCCATGTGACCCCTGAGGAACAGATCCTCAAATGGCCTTACGAGTAAAAATAAATTGGTTTATCTGGGCCAATTGTATGGTCTTAAACACCCAAAAGGAGAGTATAGCCAAAGATTAAAGGGGCCAATATAATTTTCTGAGAGTCCATATGTATAGCTAAAGGCTATATAACAAGCAACAATGCCAGGTAGGGGATACCTTCTTTTGAGTTGTTGGCCAGGGTGGCCAAAGGGACTCCCAGATAGTAACCCAGCATAGAACTGGGAAAATGAACAGCAGACACCAATCTTATCTAAAGGAATATTGACAACTGATTGCCACTAAACGAGGAACAGCTGACCCTCCTAAAACAAGGATCTCTAGATAGGCTGACTGGATTCACCAGAAGGGGAAGTAGTGGAGAATGGCTGGGGTGCCGACAACACAGCAGACAGTAGCAGGGATATCAGAGTATAAGGGCTCTAGTGGGGGAAGGGAGGCTATGGGAGGGTGCCATCTGGGAAGTGGGTGTACAGTTGAATAAGATGGTTTGGGATGTTCTGTGTGATATACACACCAAAAAAAATCAACAAATTAAAAAAATGAGTTATATTTGAGGAGGAAACATAAAAATTTACGTCGTATTAGTAGCGGTGATAAACATTACCATTGAAATCTACCCGATGACTTTATACATACGCAGGTGCGAAGGATCCGAGTGCAACCGATTATGACTAGCAATAATCAGATACATACGGATGAGAGACACATGCACCAACATCTCTGTGTTATTAGCCAAAAGAATGAGTCTTTCTATAAGAAGCAGTATATTTTAAAATGAAATGGAGATCTTTTTTAAAGGTTAAAAACTCATTCAATTTTATGTGTTACAGGGCTTATACTGAGTTCAATATTGTATAACTGTACTAATTCAACAGTGAACCTAAAAATGTTATAGCCACTTTTGAAAGCGATGTATCTTTGCTCTGGAAACTGTTATTGAGTATGTTAAAGCTGTAATGAAATGCTTCTTCTAAAAAAATTAAAAAAAATATCCATTCATCTGTTGATGGCCATGCAGTGTGGTTCCACTTCTTAGCTGTTGTGAATAGTTCATCAAGAAACATGAGTGTGCAGGTGTTTCTGTGCTATGTAGACCTTGACTTTGAGTTCTCCAGTATATACCCATGAGTGATCCAGCTGGGTCACATGGTAGTTTTGTTTTTAGTTCTTTTGAGGAACCCCCATACTAGCTTCCATAATGGTTGCATCACTTTGGAGTCCCATAAGCAGTTTCTAAGAGTTCATCTGTCCTCACCTCCTCACCAGTAAAGCAGGTATTTCTTCTGTAAAAAAAAAAGGCTAGAGAGGTGGCTCAGTGGTTAAGAACACTGGCTTCTCTTGCAGAGGACTGGGGTTCGCATTCCAGCATCCACGTGGTGGCTGACAACCGTCGATAACTCTAGTTCCAGGGGATCTGACGTCCTCTTCTGGCCTCCACAGACACTGCACAACACGGGTGCACTCACACATATTCAGGCATAGCACTAATGCACATAAAATAAAAGTAGATAAATAAATTTAAAGAAGTGGTGTGTGACTTCGTCTCTCCTAAGCTCTGTTGTTCCTTAACATAAATCAGCATCAGCTTCCTATTCCGTGGGGACCCAGCCCCTCTGAGCTCGTGCTGTGCAGTGAAGCTGTTGAGTGTATTTTATCTTATGATCTTTCTCTTGCTCCAGTGGCCCATTCGGCATGGCATCATTGAAGACTGGGATCTCATGGAAAGGTTCATGGAACAGGTGGTTTTTAAATACCTTCGAGCTGAACCTGAGGACCATTACTTTTTAATGGTGAGTAATTGTGAATTACAAATTACTTAGATTTTAAAAAATTATTTCATTTTATTTTTAAACATTTATTTGTATTTTATGTGCATGAGTGTTTGCCTTCATGTGTATGTACTGCATGCACCCTGGAACTAGAGTTAGATGGTTGTTAGACACCATGTGGGTACCGGGAATTGAACCTGGGTCCTCTGTGAGAGTAGCAAGTGCTCTTAAATGCTGAGCCATCTCTCCAGCCCTACCAAATTACTTAGATTTTAAGCACAAGATATTTTCCCTAGTTTTTTATTCCTTCTAAAGACTTTGGCATGAATCAGGCTGCTTTGGAGGCAAATACCAGAAGCCCAATAAAAATGCCCAGAACCAAAGGGGTTTGCTGTCTTATAGCGTGGGAAGGCAGGAGCCTGGCTGTGCTGGGTGCTGATTTCAGGAGCTTGGAGCTGGTCTTTCAGGATGACCTCTCCTGCTGCTTCCCGGGCACTAGAGGGACTGCCCAGCTTCCTGATTCTTCTACTCAGTGGTAGAAGGGAAGGCTTTCCTCGCATACTGCCTTTAAAGATTCAGAAGCCCTTTTCTAGAAACCTTCCCGGTGGGTCTTCTCTATTTGTCAAAGCCATGTGAGGATCACTGGATTCTGGGAGGAGGGTAAGCACTGAAACAGGCCTCCAGAGCATGGTGCAGGGAAGGAGACGCGGCCTGGGGTAGGAAACCTGCTGAGTCCTTCAGGTCCTTCAGCGTCCTTGAAAGTAACTCTATACTACAATTATTTCACTTATTACATCAGAGAAAACTGAGTGAAGATGTCATTTTTTCTAGGGTTCAGATGTTACTGTAAAATGAAACAGCTGAGTGCTTAGGGCTCTTGTTCGTATACATATTGTAGAAAAAGGAGAAGGAACAGGTCTTAGTTAGGAGATCTGTTCTAATGGTTCTGTTCAACATAAGGTGTCCTTCCCGGGAATATTCTTTTTAAGTTAAAAGCAGTTGCATGTATAAAATGCTTACTTTATAAATAGCCATGCCATCTAACATATTAAAAGCCCGCATAATTTAGCTTTGGATTTTTCTATGTAAGTACATTGTCAAATGGTCCTGGATAGAATTCTTTTAAATGTTTTACTACACATGTTCTAGAATCATCTGGTTTAAAGTGTTAACTTCGAGGCTGATAGTTAGTGTCTGTGTGTGTTTAGTGTCTGTTAAGGCTCCGAGGATGCCCTGTTCTCCTCCCTCAGTGTCTTCAAGCCTGGGATGCTACGGGTGGCTGCTGTGTCTGTCGTACAGGCCTCTGTTCTCTCTCCTGTACACACACAGTGGCTGCGTTAAATAAATGGAGCCAGGAAACTGACAGTGTGCGGCTCTTTCTGCATGGCCAAAACATACCTCAGATTCCCAGCTGCCAGGGTTGGCATTTACCCTGTTCTAGCATGTCACTTACTACCTGTTGGACAGGATGTTGGGACTGGGCACAGACCCAGCTGCTCCCTTCTGCCTGCTTCAGCCAATTGTGCCAGGAGCTCACCTCTGTTCTACATAAGGGGCATCCAGTGTGAGGTCTGAGGCCAAGTGCAGACACATGCCACAGGACCCTACACACACAGACACACACAGACACACACATAGATACACAGACACAGAATACACACAGACACACACGCACACACACACGCACACACACACACACACGGTGGCAAAATATAATCACTTACCAGGAAGGAGTTGGAGTTGGTATTTATGTGAGCCTAGAAAATCCATTTGTGAAAAATGAGCACCTGTAGTGAATTTTCAGAAACAGTCAAATTTATTACGAAAACAGAAGAATGTTGAGTTGCGCAAACTGTGCTCTAAATTCTCAGTTTATTTGCACGATGTGGTTGAGGAATTTCTTAAGTTGCCTTCAGGTTTATATTTGTGTGTATATGTATATGTACATGTGTGCATGTGTGTGTGTGTGCATGTGTACATGCCACACATGTATGTGGGTGCCCACAGAGGCCACAAGAGGGTGCTAGATCCTGGAGCTGGAGTTATAGGTAGTTGTGAGCTGCTGGATGTCGGTGCTGGGAACTGAACTAGGGTCCTCTGGAAGAACAGAATGTGCTCTTAACTGCTCAACCATCTCTTTGGTGCCTCTATCTTATTTTAAAAAGCTTTTTTGTTCTTTAAAGAAAGCTTTTAAAAATTACATTTATTCCTTTGTTTCTCTCACTGGTCTGCAACTTGCCAAGTAGGCTAGTCCAGCCAGCAAGCCCCAGCCGTCTGCCTGTTTCCGTACTGGGATTGCAAGCATGCCACCACATCCAGCTTTTCCACATGGGTTTTAGGGGTTGAACTCAGGCCTTTTACCTACTGAGCTGTTTCCCCAGCCCTCTGCCTGGTCTGTATAATAACCAGTGAGTGGTGATGCCAGCCTGAATGGAGGGAGGAATGGGCACGAGGGAGCCACATCTTTTGTTCTTAAAATTGTGTGAAGTAAAAATCGTAGTCAGAGCCACTGGTGAGACTCTCACAGGAAAAGCCTGTGTGATAATAGTGAGAAGAAAGCCGTTTTCCTCTCTCGTGTAGGAAGCTTCAGCAGCGGCAGAGCCGCTCCCTTGCATATGGGGTACAGTGTAGTACATGGAGAGGAGCTCGCTTCTTCCATTAGAATTACCCACAGCCCAGCCATAGGCTCACACTTGAAGACTGTGTGCAAACTAAGAGAAATCAGACTCACAGAGCCAGTCCTCATGAAGTAGAAGGGGGCGTGAGGGGAGGGGGCCATAGGCACTGTCCTAGTCACAGTTGATCGCTCCTGTTCCCACACCTGGCCTTGCTGCTGCTGGTACCTTCACACACTTGCATTCTGTTTTGTTTTCTTGTTTTTTAATATGTTAAGGTCTCTTGAGTCAAGTTAGTGTCCCCAGACATCCCTCAGTGCAAGTTCATCCACTGGGGTCTAGTCAGCCTATCTAGAGTCCCTCCCTTAAAAATCAGCTCTCCCTCACTCAGCAGTGATCAGCTGCCAGTAGCTCCTCAGCTGAGGTTGGGCCTGCTGCCCATGTCCCCAGTTCTGTGCTTTTGTCTTCTGCAGTGGTCCCTGAGCCCTGGGTGGGTGAGGTTTAATACAGGAGTCCTGTCCAGGGCCCGCACTCTGCAGACTCTTACTCTCGACGCTGTGGCTTTCTGTGATAATCACTCTCTGTTGCATGAGAAAGCCTCACTGATGAGAGTTGACAGATGCATCAGTATTCTCTCTATCCCTTGTTCTGCCATGTTCCATGAGCCGTAGGTGTAGCGGTTCCGTTGAAGATGTGTCACTTAGGGTGGACATCCCACAGACACACTCTGTATGACCGGTGGTGGAACTCCGTAATGCTTCCCATCTCGTCTGTTGCCAAAGGAGCTTCGCTGATTTTTCTTTTAATTCAAAGGGTTTACGCCGTACAGCAAACCAGTCCTCCACAAGCAGATTCATTTGTTTGGGGCTGGGAAGCCATGTGGAAGGTGGTCAGGCAGAGACGGCCCCACCCGGAGCCGGTGCCGTGGTTGCCCTGAAGATGTGTCACTTAGGGTGGACATCCCACAGACACACTCTGTAATGCTTCCCATCTCGTCTGTTGCCAAAGAAGCTTCGCTGATTTTTCTTTTAATTCAAAGGGTTTACGCCATACAGCAAACCAGTCCTCCACAAGCAGATTCATTTGTTTTTGGGCTGGGAAGCCATGTAGAAGGTGGTCAGGCAGAGACGGCCCCACCCGGAGCCGGTGCCGTGGTTGCCCGGTAAAGCATTTGATGAGGCCTCATTTCAGATGGGTGGGCACACCGCCAGATTTCTGGAAAAATTCTGCAGCTATGGAACGCTGCTGTTCTCAACATAATCATATGCAGTCATATTGGAGGTCAGTTTAGTCAGCGTGGGAAATATGGGTGGGTGGGTGTCCTTTAATCCCTGTGGGGTATATGCTTCCGAAACCTATGCTCCAACCAACTTCTGCATGAGGCCACTAAATTTGTAGTGCATGTTGCCTGGAGTGTGGCTTCTCACTGCTGCTGTCTGTGCAGCAGCTTTTTTTTTTTTTTTTTTTTTAAGCAAATGCAGGTGGATAGTAGCTTACGTATATGTAGCAGGGATGCAGGAGGTGGGATCAGCTGGGCTCTGTGATGAGACTGCGTCTCAGGAATTGATGATGCTGATGTTCACAAGGACAGTGCATAGCCGTCATGGGTTGGATAAGGTGGGACTCGTGAGAGAGATTTGTTAGAGGGAAGACAGAGCTTGGTTTAGATGTGCCAGGGAGACTCAGTAGCACTGAGTGTTGATCATTGGTTCATTGCCTCACTAGTTTAGGGGCAAATGTCTGAATCCTTGATTCCCTTGAAAAATGCCCAGTGTAGCTCAGGCTGTAGCTCTGAAAGAAAGAACTTTTGGGGTGATTTTGGTGAAGGTAAGAATTAAAAGCCACTTATTGGTGGTACTGTGGATCTGGATCAAAGCTGTGCCATGTCCTGAGCCACTAGACAGAGTTCCTGGCATTCTTCTCTCTTCTTTTAAAGAAATGTATTTTAATATTTTATTTTTGTGTTTATGAGTAGTATTGCCTGCATGTAAGTACACCCATGTCATGTAATGCCTGCAGAGGTCAGGAGAGTGCATCAGATTTCCCTGGAATTGGAGTTACAGATGGTTGGTAGCTGCTATGTGGGTGATAGGAATTGAACCTGGGTCCTTTGCAGAAGCAGCAGGTGCTCTTAACTGCTGAGCCATCTTTTCAGCCCTACATTCTTTTTTTTTCTTAAATTAATTTTCTGGTTAGCAAACAAAGAAATGGATTTCACCCAGACAGTTTCAGATATCTTTGGATATTCTTTGGAGTTCCTTGCACTGTTGAGGATGGCGTAGACCTGCCCTCCCCAGTTCTGTGGCCACTAGCCAGCACAGAGGTCAGCTCACACAGTCTGTGCTGGTCCTCCAGCCTCCGAGCTTCTAGCACGATTTCTTCTCCAATACTGTTCCCTCTTCCTTGAACGCTTATACTTAAAAACACGTGCTGTGGAAATTTGACAGCCTGAGTTTGAAGTCTCCCTCCAACCTGTAGTAGAAGGAAAGAACCAACTCTTAAAAGTTATTCTCTCCCCTCCACAGGTGCCACCCTGATAGTATACAAGAGGCTCTGTCAGTATTAATACTAATTTTCTGAGTTCATATATGGTTAAAGATATTTTGGTTTTAGCCAGGCGTGGTGGCACACACCTTAATCTCAGCACTTGGGAGGCAGAGGCAGAGGCAGGCAGATCTCTGTGAGTTAAAGGCCAGCCTGTCTACATAGTGAATTCTAGGCCAGCTGTGGCTACATGGAGGCCCTGTCTCAAAAAGACACCCTCTCCAAAAAAAAAAAAAGATACTGGTTTTGGGGCTGGAGAGATGGCTCAGTGGTTAAGAGCACTGGCTGCTCTTGCAGAGAACCTGGGTTCAATTCCCAGCTCCCACATGGCATAACCATCCATAACTCCAGTTCCAGGGACTCCAACGCCCTCTTCTGACCTCTGGGGGCATTGCATGACATGTTTGCACGTACATACATTCAGGCAATACACTCATATACATAAAAAAAGGTATTTTGTTTTTGCAAAATACTTGATTGATGGTGTGGCCAGATACAGAATTCTTGGACTGACCCTCCCTGCCTTGCAGATTTTGCAAGTATGACCCTGTGTGCCCAGAGTTAAAGAGGCCATGTTG
The DNA here is from genome assembly GCF_000622305.1 of Nannospalax galili. Lineage (NCBI taxonomy): Eukaryota > Metazoa > Chordata > Mammalia > Rodentia > Spalacidae > Nannospalax > Nannospalax galili. The sequence continues at coordinate 2,260,999 of NW_008350120.1, forward strand.
AGGCAGAGGCTCAGTTTTCGTACCTGAGGTGGTCGGTGGTCTGCTTTGCCTGCTGCCTTGACGAAATGGCATAGGTGAGGACACAGGTGTCGCTGTGGAGGCCGCAATTAAGGTCTGTGAGGGCCGGGTCCTGATGCTTGCCCTCTTTTGGCTTTTAGATGGCTGCATTCTTGCTCTGACGCCCACCCCTCTCCTGGTGCTAATGTAGAGACGGGAGAGAGGGAGGGGGGAAGAAAGGAGGTGGGGAGGAAGCGGGGGGGGGAGAGGCTGAGAGGCAGGAGGAGAGACAGGAAGAGAGGTGGCGGGGGAAGGAGGAAAGTCTTCTGAGTTAGGTTTTAATACGTGGATTTCTTTGGGGAGAAAGTCACAATTCAGTTCATGATAAAGGGCAATGTGGGCTTTTTGTTCAAAAGCCCAGAACATTTTCATTTAATTTTGCAACATAAATATGAGACATAGAACTTTATTGGTTTGGAGAAATACAGCACATTGCCAAATGACAGAAAGCAAGTTTGTTTAAATTTTCTATTCTCTTGTGACTTTTTCCCTCCAGACTTGATGGCACTTCCTGTTTTAAAATGGACACTTGCGTTCTGGGGACTCTCTTCCGAGATTTTCACCTGCCTCCCTTTCTGTGATTCCAGACACGCACTCAACATCTCTTTCCTGAAAGGCAATGAGAAGCATTTCAGAATTTGGGTTCTCTGGTTTTGGAATTTGGAATACTTGTACATGCAAAATGGGATACCACGGGGCTAGACCCACTGTCTGAATACAGATTGTATTTATGTTACATCTATCTGTACGTGCAGATCTGGATGCAGCCCAAGGCTGTTTATACAGTGCTTTTAGTTAACCTGTGCATTGCCTGCCCCTGTCAGGTAGACAGCAGACACTGGTGATGTCATGTTAATGCTCAGAGATTCAGATTTCAAAGCTTCTTGGATTTGGGAATTAGGGATGCTCCCTAGTTGTGTGTGTGTGTGTGTGTGTGTGTGTGTGTGTGTGTGTGTGTGGTTTTTTGTTTCCTTTCGTTTCTTGTGATTACTTTTCTCTTTCCCTTCTTATAGTATTTTTACGTAATATTGAGTGTAATCTTTTTGCTTTCACTGCACATGTGGGTGTGGGCTAGGGAGCCCGGGAGGTCTTCTGCCTGGGAACACAGCTTCTGTCCGGGTTCTGCAGCCGTCCTGGAGTGTGGTGTTGGCTCAGCCTGCCCCTGCCACTGTGTGTGCCAGGTGGGAGGAGGCTCTGCCTCGGAGAACTCATCTGCTTCCACCCAGCATCCGGTTCAGTGCTGGGAGCCTTCACTTGTCTCGTTACCTTCCCACTGCCCTCGGCCCCCGCACCAGGGGTGCTCAGTTTCAGGGTGTCTAGGCGTTGGTAGGTGTCCTGGTTTGTTCTTCATTGCTGTGACAAAACATACTGACCACTACCAACTTGGGGAGGAAATGGTTTATTTGTCTTACATCTCCCAGGTTGCAGTTCATCAGGGAGCCCAAGGTAGGAACTCAGGGCAGGAACCTGGAGGCAGGAGCTGGAACACAGGCCATGGAGGAACGCTGCTTACTGGCTTGCTCCCCTGGCCCCTGCTCAGCCTGCTTTCTTATGCAACACAG
>NW_008350120.1:2262948-2288406 GCF_000622305.1 Nannospalax galili
CGCCAAAAAAAAGGTACTGTCTTATTTCAAAGGACATAATTGGGCACACCTAAGCAAAACCTAAGTCCAGCAAGTAGCTCAAGGCTGGACATCTGGGATTCACTCACGATCTTTTGGGCTCCATAGAGTTCTGACAGCTCCACTCCTTCGACTCTGCCATTCACAGCTCACATAGCTCATCTTGCAGACCCAGTCCAGCTCCATTCCACACCTACCACTGTCCTTGGTGGTCAGCCCACGGTCCTGGCATCTCCACTGAAACTGAGGCTGCACCTTCACCAATGGCCTTTTCTGCCCTCTTGGGGGGTGCATCTCAGATTCTCTCCATGACTCCTTCAATCCTGGGGTCTTCACTGCAACTGAGTCTGCACTTTCACCAATGGCTTTTCTTGGCCTCTCAGAGTGCCAAGCCTCAGCTGCTCTCTGTGATCCCTTCACACTTTCAACACCAGAACCATGCAGGAGACTCTTACACATTACCAAGTCCTGCTTCCGGCTTGAAATAGAGGTGCAGGTCCCCTCTGTGTGCTGACCCTGAGGAAATACCTCCCAGAAGACTCCACCACAGTGGTGCTGGTCTCTTGTTACTTATAGCTGATTTTTCAGCCCCAGCTAACCAGCATCATTTGTCCCAGTAAAGCAAAGGTTTTATTTCAGGTTCTGGTCTCTTCTTAATAACAGATGATTTTTCAGCCCCACCCGACCAGAACCCAATCCAAAATCTCACATGAACAGCCCTGATCATCTCTGCTTCCCTTTGAAGCTTCACAAGCCAGGCCTCCATCGTCTACAACTCTTTCAGCATAACTGTTCCAAGCTCCACTGTAACAAACTCTGAGCACACAATGGCTTTTCCAGCCCAAAGTTCCAAATGTTTCCACAGTCCTCCCCAAAACACCAAGGTCAGTCTGTCACAGCAATATCCTTTTCTCTCTTAGCAGCTTGTCCTGGTTTGTTTCTTCATTGCTGTGACAAAACACTCTGACAACTACCAACTTGGGGAGGAGAGGGTTTATTTATCTTACATCTCCTGGGTCACAGTTCATCAGGGAGCCCAAGGTAGGAACTCAGGGCAGGAACCTGGAAGCAGGAGCTGGAGCACAGGCCATGGAGGAACACAGCTTACTGACTTGCTCCCCTGGCCCCTGCTCAGCCTGCTTTCTTATACAACACAGGCCCACCTGCCCAGGGGTGGCACCACCCACAGTGGGCTGGGCTCTCCCACATCACTCATCAAGAAGATGCCCCTCAGACATGGCCACAGGCCAGTCCAATAGAGGAAATTCCCCAATTGAGGCTCCCTCAACCCAGGTGTGTCAAGTTGACACTAAAGCTATCCAGCACAGTAGGTAATCCTGGTTTCAGGGTGTCTAGGCATTGGTAGGTAATCCTGGAGTCTCTCTTTCTGTGACAAGTCCTTGTTTGGGTGGGTCCTGAGGGCAGAAGCTCTTCACACTGCCTTGTCAAAGCTTCTAAGACCCAAGCCTTTATCACCTCTGTGAGCCCTGCCTTTGCCACTAAGGAGTTGTGTGTCCCTAGCCAACAGGCCATTAGGTTAGCAGTTGTATAACTGGAATGCAGTTACATGACATTGGAGTGAACGCTGAATCTCATGTTTCCTTACAGACAGAACCTCCACTGAACACTCCAGAAAACAGAGAATACCTTGCAGAAATCATGTTTGAGTCGTTTAATGTGCCAGGACTGTACATCGCAGTTCAGGTAAAAGAACTTAACACCTTGGTAACTGATGGCAAGAAGTGCAGGTCCCAGGTCATCCCGAGACTGGGCTGGCGTCCCTCTTCCTCCCTGAGTGCATGGCTCCAAGTTGGTCAGGCTTGAGCCAGAGCACAGAGAGCCTGGTCTGTGACCTTTATCTTCCTTCACTGATTGGTCTGCTCCATTTTCCATGCAGCATCCAGTGTGATTTTCTCTGGGTGACAAGGTAGGGGTGTGGGTGTGGTTCATTTTTTAGCTTCTTATTTTTGGCCAGAAAAGAAAACAAAAAATACCCAAACCAAGGAGCATTGGAGTCCATTGGAAAACAAAGTAAGCCAGGAAGGGTGCCTCACACCTGTGATCCTACCACTTGGGAGGCTGAGGCAGGATGAGCTAGGCCAGCTTGGGCTACATAGTGTGTTCTGGGCCAGCCTGGGCTACAGAGTGAGATCCTGTCTCAAAAAAACAAAAGGCAACCAAAACCCAAAGCAAAATAAATGTGTTTGGGGGTCCTCTGTTGATGAAGCTGCTGGTCTCACACGCCCTTGTTTCTGAGGGGCCCTGAGTGTTCAGGGGTGAGCAGAAGCCATTTTGAAGCCTCTTTTTCTTGGCCTACGGGTTTGATTTTGCTTTGGTGATTACGTACATTTCCTGCATAATATTACTCCCTTCTGAGGAAGAGGAGTTCCATGGAAAAACACGTTTTGAGGGTACTGTGTGCTGTTGCCTCCTCATGGTGAGTCATAGTGCCTGTCAGCATGGGTACAGCTCTGAGAATTTCCCTGCTGAAGGAATCTATTAATTTTATCCTCCCTCAAGATAATTAGAATAGGAGACACTTAAGAAAACATGCAACTGACTTTTTTCGGGGGAGGGAGAGGATAAATCCTACATAGGCCAATCTGGTCTCAAACTCATGGCCGCCCTCCTGCCTCAGCCTCTTGAGTGCTGTGATTGCAGATGCTATCACATCTCATGAGGGCTAATGGCTCCTAAGATGCCTGTGTTCCAAGTTCTCTTAGAACATGGTTTTGGGAATTTCAAATTCCTGTGCTCCATCTTGGCCTGGCTTTGGGCTGGACGGTTCCTTGCTGCAGGGTGCTCTCTGCATTGCAGCTCACAGAGCAGCACCCCACCTGCCTGCCACCATCAGCCACCCCTCCGACACATGTGAGCACTGGTGGCAGAGGTGGCCAGATGTTCCCCAGCTAGCAGAGCTGCCTGTGGCTGAAGGCTATGGTTAGAACCACTGTCTTGCACCTCTCAGGATTTCTGGATGGGAGGCCTAGCGTCCTTCTAAAAACTGTACGGACTTGGGGTGTGGCTCAGCTGCTAGTGCTCGTTCATCATGCACAAAGCCCAGGGTTTGGTCCCTGCACCGCATAAGCCTGGTGTGGTGGTGCATGTCTCTAATCCTAGCACTCTGGAGTTGGAGACAGGAGGATCAGGAGTTCAAGGTCATCCTTGGCTACACAGTGCGCTTGAGGCCAGCCTGGGCTTCCTGAGACGCTTTCTCAAACAAACAAATCTAAAAGTCAACCCCCCCCCCAAAAAAAAACTCCTTCAGTGATTTTGGTCCCACAAAGAGCCCAGTGCCGTGATCTCTGTGTTCAGAGAACGTCGCCCAGTGCCGTGGTCTCTGTGTCTTCAGAGAACGTCACCCAGTGCCGTGATCTCTGTGTTCAGAGAACGTCGCCCAGTGCTCTGTGTCTTCAGTGACGTCGCTCAGTGCCGTGATCTCTGTGTCTTCAGTGACGTCGCCCAGTGCCGTGATCTCTGTGTCTTCAGAGACGTCACCCAGTGCCGTGGTCTCTGTGTTCAGAGAACGTCGCCCAGTGCCGTGGTCTCTGTGTCTTCAGAGAACGTTGCTCAGTGCCGTGATCTCTGTGTTCAGAGAACGTCGCCCAGTGCCGTGGTCTCTGTGTCTTCAGTGACGTCGCTCAGTGCCGTGATCTCTGTGTTCAGAGAACGTCGCCCAGTGCCGTGGTCTCTGTGTCTTCAGAGAACGTCACCCAGTGCCGTGATCTCTGTGTTCAGAGAACGTCGCCCAGTGCCGTGGTCTCTGTGTCTTCAGAGAACGTCACCCAGTGCCGTGATCTCTGTGTTCAGAGAACGTCGCCCAGTGCCGTGGTCTCTGTGTCTTCAGAGAACGTCACCCAGTGCCGTGATCTCTGTGTTCAGAGAACGTCGCCCAGTGCCGTGGTCTCTGTGTCTTCAGAGAACGTCACCCAGTGCCGTGATCTCTGTGTTCAGAGAACGTCGCCCAGTGCCGTGGTCTCTGTGTCTTCAGAGAACGTCACCCAGTGCCGTGATCTCTGTGTTCAGAGAACGTCGCCCAGTGCCGTGGTCTCTGTGTCTTCAGTGACGTCGCTCAGTGCCGTGATCTCTGTGTTCAGAGAACGTCGCCCAGTGCCGTGGTCTCTGTGTCTTCAGAGAACGTCACCCAGTGCCGTGATCTCTGTGTTCAGAGAACGTCGCCCAGTGCCGTGGTCTCTGTGTCTTCAGAGAACGTCACCCAGTGCCGTGATCTCGAACGTTGCTCAGTGCCGTGATCTCTGTGTTCAGAGACGTCGCCCAGTGCCGTGGTCTCTGTGTCTTCAGAGAACGTTGCTCAGTGCCGTGATCTCTGTGTCTCTCTAGGCAGTGCTGGCTCTGGCGGCTTCCTGGACATCCCGGCAGGTTGGCGAGCGCACGCTGACGGGAATAGTCATAGACAGTGGAGATGGTGTCACCCACGTTATCCCAGTGGTAAGTACCGTGATTCCTGTTTCACTCTCTGCTGCTCAACACCTGATTTGAGGCAAAAGAAGAAATTTAAAAGGCAAAACAAAACTCTACACCCTCTGTAATTAAAATACCTCCTCTAACTGACATACTTAGAATTGGTAACAAGAATTTAAAAAGCCTAGGACTGTGGGAAAGAGTACAGAAGAAGGCCAGTGTTTGTAACTTTGGCAGTTTTCAAATTGTGGTAGCGAATTCTGTGGTCAGATAACTTTTAGCAGCCTCGGTGGGTTCCCGTGGGTGTAGTCTCCGTGCCCTGGCTCATCATCTGAGCTGCTGCAGGTGGACATCCTTCTGGCGTCAGACTCACAGGTACAGAGCATACCCAGCTGAAAGGCTCTAATCAGATGATGCTTCCAAGAGCGTGTCTTGTTTTCAAAATTTATTTAAAAGTCATGAAGGGAGTGCACATTTTGTGGGAGTCCTTACAATACCGCTTGCTAATTTAAAAGTATTTTATTTATTATTTTTATTTTATGTGTGTGGGTATATTGCCTACACGTAGGTAGGTGCACCTGTGTTGTGCAGTGCCTGCAGAGGTCAGAAGAGGACGTCAGATCATATGGAACTGGAGTTACGGATGGTTATTACACACCCTGTGGGTGCTGGGAATCGAACCTGGGTCCTCTACTAGAGCAGTCAGTGCTCTTAACTGCTGAGTCATCTCTCCAGCTCCCCCACTGGTTAAATTTTAATTTTTTAAAACATTAGTGACATGACTCCCTCATTCAGATTTTAGGAGGCCTTTGCATCTTTCTTTTGGTCCAGGGGATTATTTCATGGAATTATTTAAAATTTATTCTTTTGAAAATCAGCAATCATTCCTGCTCATCCTCCAGTTCCTCAGTAACCATAGCTGCAGTGATAATGACAAATACTTATGGTAACCACAGACACACACACACACACACACATACACACACACACACACATGCACTCACACAAGCACATACAGACCTCTTCTTTTAAAACATTTAACTTATTTACTTATTTTTATTTTATGTGCATGAGTGTTATGCCTGCACGTGTGTAAGTGCACCTGTGTCGTGCAATGCCCACAGAGGACAGAGAAGATGTCAGATCCCCTAGAACTGGAGTTACAGACGGTTGTTATCCATCATTTGGGTGCTGGGATTTGAACCCGGGTCTTTTGCTCTTAACCACCGAGTCAATGCTCTTAACTACTGAGCCATCTCTCCAGCTCCACAGACTTCTTTTTAAATTTGAAATACTTCGCTTTTCTTTTTAAATTTGTGTGTGTGTGTGTGTGTGTGTGTGTGTGTGTGTGTTCAGTTGTGTGGGCCTGTGTGCCATAGTGCATATGTAGTAGTCAGAGGAGAATGCATAGGAGTCAGCTTTCTCTTCTTCTCCCGCCATGTGGATTCTGGAGGTCAAACTCAGGTCAGGGCCCTTACCTGCTGAGCCATCTCACCAGCCCTTAAATTTAATTTTAAATGCAAATTAGTGTATTGAAAACCTCAAAGCTAGCCGGGCAGATCTCTGTGAGATCGAGGCCAGCCTGGTCTACATAGTGAGTTCCAGGTCAGCTGGGGCTACAGGGAGACCCTGTCTCTAAGAACAAAAGCAGGGACAGCAGCAACAGCAACAAAACCCGAAGCAGGCGGTGGCCCATGCCTGTAGTTCTGCACCGGAGGTCCCAGAGTTCATCCTTGGCTGCATACTGAGTTCAAGGCAGCCCAGGTACACGAGAGAGACCCTGCCTACATCATACTAACACCAATACTAATAAAATCAAGGCTGGAGAGATGGCTCAGTGGTTAAGAACGCTTGCTGCTCTTGCAGAGGACCCAAGTTTAGTTCCTAGCATCCACATCAGGCAGCTTACAACTATCTGTAACTCCTGTTCATGAATTCTGACATGTACGTGCACATGTGCATATACACATACGTACACATTTAAAAAATGAAGAAAAAACAAAACAAAACAACCAAACCTCAAGAAAACAAGTTCATCTCCTTTAACTGGAAAAAAATCACTATTTCATTTCAAAAACTGGAAGGAATGAACTTCCAGCGTGCAGGTGCTGTTATACCTGCCTGAAGATTGAAGTCACAGCGGTAGGAAGGCTTAATGTTACTGTGCCCACAGTCAGGAAGAAAAGATCCCACAATTCTCTCATCTCCAGGCTCCCGCCCTTTATCATCTCCATGGGAGGAGTAGAGCCCTCTCCCTTCAATGTGAGCTGGGTTCCCACCCTTCAAAGCAGTCTCAGATGCCAGATGTCTGAGCACCGCTGGAAGTGTCCATGCCCCTGGATGTGCAGTACTCATGGGGTCAGGCCTCTGGCGTTGCCTCTCAGGACTGAGCCAGCACCAGTGCTGTGGCCGGCCCCAGCTGTCTGTCTTTGGTTCATCTGTATTGGAGATGAGGGTCTGAGGCAGACATCTGATCACTCTGTTCACGGCAACTCAGCTACCAAATATGGTAGGAAAAGCAGACATTCCACAGTTTTTTATAACTGAGAGAAAGAGGTTTTATGAGTGTTCACTGTATATTAGTTTGATATCAGTAATTAGTGATACTTTTTGTCTTATGGCCAAATATTATGTGAAAATGATGATTACCTGAGAGTCTGGCATGTGGGCCGAGGCGAACACGTGCTGTGGGCCAAGGCGAGCACAGCTGACCTTCCTGCTGCTGTTTGGCCTGGGGCCTGCTGTGTTCAGGTGGAGCTGGTGCTCTCTTAGAAGATGATGTATGTGATGCTTAGGGTGTGAATATGAAAAATCAGTGTGTTAGGAAGCTAGTATTTCGTGGGTTTGTGGTGATCTTTGCTATTTTAGTAATGCCTTCATATCTTATCTCCCTCTTAAAATGGTTTACAAATACTCACCCTGTTAGAAGGGCCAAATCTTTTGTCTAGAAGTTAGACACATCAGAGAAAAGCCCAAGAGAATTGGGAAGGTGGTCCTTGCAGCTTAGGGGGCTCCATCCGCATGATGAGAGGGCACATCTGCAGCCAAGAGGTTCACTGCCATGCCCTCTGTCTCCTTGGGGCTTTGCAGTACAGAAGTCATGAGGTGCCATAGGGTGAAACCAGCCACCAGGATCCCTCCACCTGTGTCTCTACAGACAAGCTGGACAGGCGCTAGGCCCTTGGCTTCTGATGCCTACAGAGGGGCAGTGAGGGGGGCCTAGGACCCATCACTGCTGTGAACACATGGACTTTGGGTACTAGCCCTGCTGGTGGTGGGCTACAGACAGCAGTGCCTATGGCTCCTCCTGGCACCTCACATGTGTCTCAGTGGCTCAAGAAGGCAGCAGAGAGACTCTAGACCCTGAGCCACACTGGGCTTCTGGTGGCACAGCTGCTAGGGTCCTTGTGTCACTTCTCAGTATGACGGATGGGACATTTCTGGAGTGCTTAGTACCTGCTGTAATGTAGTACTGGATCACCTTCACTGTCAATGCCCTCGGGATCATGTGTTCCACACCATGGATGAAGGCCTGAGGCCGAATCTCACCTGCTGTTTCACAGGCACCTGGGATTTGGATCCAGGATGTTGGGAATGCAGTCCTCTGTGCTTGCCCACATTGCTGATTTTTAACGTGGAGGGGATTTATAGTTGTCTAACAATTTGTGGACAAAGCCTCTCCTGTTTAGAGGCGGACATAACTACTGATTTTACTGTTCTCCCAGACAGCATTATCCTTTGCAAATGAACTATCCTCTGCAGTTTCCCGTGTTCCTAATGAAAACATCATTTAGATTGTGTATAGAGAGTCAGGTTATTGGAGTCATTTACAATTTTAAATATTAATAGAACTGCAGATGTAGTCATTTAAAAAAACCTCTGGTTCTGAGCTTCCTGAGTGGGAGCCGGTAAATGCTGGTTAGTGCCCAGAGGGGCGGGTGGGCTGGCGGTGCCGGCAGGAATCTCCTGTGTATGGTGGCTCTTGGCTGTGGTTACTGACATGGGCTGTCCTGCCTCTTCCTCTCCAGGCAGAAGGTTATGTAATTGGAAGCTGCATCAAACACATCCCCATAGCAGGCAGAGATATTACGTATTTCATTCAACAGCTGCTAAGGGAGAGGGAGGTAGGCATCCCTCCTGAGCAGTCACTGGAGACCGCAAAAGCCATCAAGGTAAAAACATGGGGAACCTGGCCGGTTTGGGGGTGAGAGAGAAATGGTGCCTGGATGGTCCCCTCGGTGCCATCATCCCTTCCTGCTTCCCTCTTCTCCCTCCCAAGAGAGTGGGCCTTGATGGGCCAGGGAGTGCAGTGGGCTGAGGTTAAACCTCCTCTTCCTTACACAGACCCTCTGTGGAGGTTCCAGCTCCAAACTGGTATTGAGCCACCAGTGTGTGTAGTAGAGCATCAATTAATTGAAGCCTAATTAAACAGAACCTTCAGTTAGCCACTTGCTGCATTTATGTCTCTCCATGCTTCCCTTAGGTATCAGGAGGCAAATCACAGTAGCAATGGTGGCTGTCAGGAACCCAGTGGTATCTGCTTGCCTTCATTCCCTGAGAATACACCTCAGAACCATGCCGGTCTAGGACGCAGAGTCATTAACAGCACCCACCTGTGTGTCTCTGGACTTCTGTTGGTGCACTGGACTAGTTATAGGAAGTTGGAGAATTTAATAGCAACAGAAACAAAATGGCTCATTGGCCTTTATTTGGAATGTCCATTGGTCTTTGCATTGCTCTGTGCACAGCAGTTACAGACCCTTTTAAAGGAACTTTTTGAGTTTGCAAAAATCAAAACACAGCAACAAAAATCAAAAGGCAAGAGATTCCTCGCGGTCCATGGCTGATGATCGTCTAGAGATGAGGAGGAAAGGTTCTGTTTGGATTTGGAGAATCTGAGGTGGAGTGCTGTCCTGAGGTGTGCCAAGACTTGCCGCGGTCCCCGCCTTTGCTTGCCCTTCTTCAGTGGCAGCAGGTGGATATTTGCTCCAAGCTTCTTTGCTGCCCCAACCAAAATGGAGCCTGCTGCCTCCTTTGCCTAGGGTTGCTCCAGGAGTGTATGTTCCTGAGAGGCACCACCAGGGGGGCCTTTCCTGAGCCTTGTGCTGCACACTCACTTTGCTCCTTGGGCTGGCTGGGTGGGTTCCAAGTGTGAGCCTCTGTGATGACAGGCTCTCTGGTATTGACCCCTTTGCACATCTGTGATGATCAGGCGTGAACAGATCCCTTCTGCAGACTCCTCAACCACTGTGCTCTGGGCACAGTCAGCCTTCACCCCACTTCTGCCTATGAAGGAAGAGACCCTAGGAGGGGTGGCTTAGAGTCACCCCTACTCCATGTCCCCACCAAACCTCCTGTGGTCACAAGCAGACCAGAGGGAGTGCACAAGCTCAACACGCCTTCATTGCACAAGTCCAGAGCCTCATGGTGAATGAGCACTGATGCTTGCACCTACACTGTGTGCCACCAGTTTAGTGAGTTGAGATGTCAAAGGACACTGGCTACGTTTCTTGAGGACAGTTGAGTGTCTTGGTCTCTAGTTCCAATAGGCTTAGAGTTGCCGACTGTGCCCCTCTCGCTGCCTTCATTCAGGGAACTTGGAGTTATGTACTAGTTCCCACCCCATAGACAAATAGGGTATCAGAGGTACCCAGAAGACAGTGTTAGAAGACACTTTCATAGGAAAATACACATGGAAGTCCTTGAGTGAACCACTTCTCCCAAAGTGTGTGTAGTAAGTCCTTGCTGGGTGCCCATGCTGCAGGCTCAGAGAGGACTCCTGGCTCTTGCCTACAGGAAGCTAGTGCTGACCCAGGCATCACCTGCTCTTGTCCAAAGGATCATCACAAAGATCCCCAGGAATGTCAGTATTGCCCCAGGCTGTGCAGACACTTGCCCTGCTGCAGGTGGAAACCGTTCTCAAGGCTGTTGAAGCAGCCACCTGCTGGCCACCTGTCAGCCACCAGCTGCCACCCCAGCCCTCCTGCCTGGCTTGCTTTTGTTCTGTGGTACCTGCTACCTTATACGATGTCACCATTTCCTTTGCTGACTTTTTTCAGTTGCCGGGCATCTGACTCTCAGTAGGAATACCTTTGGCAGAGATCTGAGTAGTTAATCATTTGTGTCTCTCCAGTGTTGTTCAAGGGACTTACAATACCTGGCCAACCAGGTGTGCTCTCAGGTACACAGAGCTGGGGGAGTCCTCTGCAGGCAAAGGTCTCATGGTGGCTGGAGTCACTCCCTAGCACGACACACCCCAGGGCTAGGTTGCAGATGGTCACTGCACTCTAGAGTAGGCCAGGTGTAGTTTGCGGCCCCAGGGCAGCAGTTAGGCGCCTGGACAGGCCCTAGAGAGCAAGCCTGAGGGAGCAAACAAGGCTGAGTGGAGGCAAGGTCAGGTGCTTTATAGTCTACGGCAGGCAACAGAATTAGTGAGAAGACGGCTGTGAGTAAGAGCCACGTTGTGGAGGAAGTGGGCTAACCTGGTCAAAGTTCAAGCATAGTCATGTCTAAGCTGAAAGAGGAGGTTGATAGCCCAGCCCCGTGGGAGTGTGGGCAGATAGGAATTCAGAGGTGTCTGTAATGTGTGGGTTCCTGTGTGTGTATCAGAGGGCAGAGACAGGCGGTTATTAATGCTTCGCGATGTCTTTTTGTGTACATGCAGGAGAAATATTGTTACATTTGCCCTGATATAGTCAAGGAATTTGCTAAGTATGACATGGATCCCCGGAAGTGGATCAAGCAGTACACGGGCATCAATGCGATCAATCAGAAGAGGTTCGGTATAGATGTTGGTTATGAAAGGTTCCTGGGACCGGAAATATTCTTCCACCCTGAGGTGAGCAGGTTCTCCTTGTGCATGGAGTGCTTTTGTGTGGAGCGGTGCTGCCCCCCAGTGTGCACAAAGGGCAGTTCTCAGTAAAGGACCAATGGCCGTTCCTCATGGTGGCTCCCCCTGCATCTGCCTGGTCTGCCTGACCATAGACTTACCTGCTTCAGTAGTTAAGGTGGATTATCCCTGAGAGGTGAGGAAGAACTTTCAGGAGCAACAGAAGATGATGGGATTGAAGCTGACGGAGCACTGTGTGTGCTACTGTGACCGTGGCTGATCTCAAGGATGTGTCCGGGTAGCCCCTGCATGAAAGTGGGGTGGAGGCAGAGCCTTTCCAGCCTTGTGACTGTCCATCCTGGAACCAGTGAATGCCCAGCTGGTGAATAACTGCAATTGCCTCCTTCCCCTGAGACTATCGTACATTGAAGTTTTTCTTGTGTTTTTTTTTAAAAAATATATTATTATTTTTTTATGTGCATGAGTATATTGCCTACATGTATGTAAGTGCATCCATGTTGGCAACACCCACGAGGTCAGAAGTAGCCGTCAGATCCCCTGGAACTGGAGTTACAGACGGTTGTTAGCTGCCATGTGGGTGCTGGGAATTGAACCCAGGTCCTCTGCAGGAGCAGCCAGTGCTCTTAACCACTGAGCCATCTCTCCAGCCCCGCTTTTCTTGTTTTTAAAAGCATATAAATCTCATATGTGATCCAGCTGAATTTTTCATACGTTAGCTCATTTAACTCATGCAATTGTATCCAAGGGTTGTTTGCTCAATGTCATGATGGCATGGATTGTTTATTTTAAAGCTACCACCATCAGCAAAGCTAAGCTTGTGTAATTTTTCAATGACCACATTGTTTTCCCCTATAGCCTGGCTAATGTTTCCATGGTATTAGCACTCACATGTGTTTCTTGCTGCACGTGTGGCGTGTGTGCGTGCTTTTCCCTTTCTCTTGGTGAAATGACTCACTGTGTGCTCCTCATGCAGGGTGGGCCTGTCCGTGTGACTGGCAAATACTTTTCTTTCCCTAAACCCACATTTCATGTTAACATTACTCCATGCACACATCGGTCAGCTGTGTGCAGGTCCTTAGACATACTTTCATTCTAGTGTGATTTGCGTATTTGTTAGTTATTTTTAAGGAATATTTTTGAGGGGCCTGTTTGAAAGATGGCTCCGTGGTTAAGTTCCAGCACCCATTCCTGTTGGGTGGTTCACAACTGCCTGTAACTCCAACTCCAGGGGATCTGGTGCCCTCTTCTGGCCTCTACAGGCTTTGCACGTATGCGTGTACACCCCCCCCCACATATGCATGTAATTAAAAATAAAAGTAAAATCTTAAAAAATATGGTTTGAAAGTAATTTGTGCTATTTGAGAGTAATGTCTAATTTTTCTCTTATATTCACGTAACATTCAGTTTGCCAACCCGGACTTCATGGAGTCCATCTCCGACGTTGTTGATGGAGTCATACAGAACTGTCCTATAGACGTGCGTCGTCCGCTCTATAAGGTATAGCCACTTGGGTAAGGTACTTTGACTTTATTCCCAAACTGAAGGCCTGCAGTTCTTAGCGGCTGATGGAATGGGCAGACATTCCTGTCTCTCCCATTCTATGGAATTCTTTCCAGGCAGTGTGACCGTGAGATGTGAATAACATGAAGAGGAGGGTGTAAATAAATGTTCGGGAATATGCAGTTAACTGGAGGGAATACTGCATTTCCTCCTCCTCTTCCTTTTCCTGCCTCCCTCCTTCCTCTTCTTCTTGAGGTAGCCCAGGCTGGCCTGAATGACTTGGAGCGTGTGACTCTCTTGCCTCCACCTCCTAGTGCTGGGACCACAGGCCTGCACCACCACGCCCAGCTTATGTGGTCTTTTTTTCTCTGCAGAACAGTATTTGAAGTGGTCTTAGCCATATGTGTGGATTAAAATGTGAAGGTGTTGCCCTCAGGTTTCTGGAAACTGATCTTGTTCCATGCCGATGAGTCGTCGTTGATGTGGTGTGGAGACAAGACCCTGAAGCAAGACGGTCAGATCGTGTGTGCTCCTATAATTTTTTTTTTTCAGAATTCTTTGATTGTCTGGAATTGTAAAACTTGAAATGAGAAGAATCCAGTAGTTACTTCAGAGAAGGAAATATTGCTGACAGTCAGCTAGCGAGAGCAGCCATTCTTCATCCTCAGCCACCTTCGCAGGGGTGTGTCAAGCCTTTGGCTATCCCCTTACACTGTGCAAACTTAGGCAGCTGAATTTTGAACAGGAGAGAAAGAGGCTTAGCAACAATGATGCAATGAACATTGTTCTCTTTTTATAGTGGGATACGATGTAACTTTTTAAAAGAATGAGGTCCATAAACATGAATTCAGGAGAAAAATCTGGGGAGGGGTAAGAGTTCAAGTGAAAACCAGCTTGTAAAATTTACGTATAATTAATGTGAAGGAGACTTTATATTTGGAATGATAGATAAGAAATACTTAAATGTTACCACTGGTGGCAGGGTGGTGAGTAACTTACACCTTTTCCTTTTGGTATTTCAAAATTGTTTGGCATTTTATAGTTAATATGATCTCTATAATTGGAAATTTTTCCCTATAGAGACCACTTTATGAGTAAAAAAATTACGATTCTATTTTTATTTGTTTCATGCCTTTAATTAAACCTCTTCCTCCAATAAAGAGTAGTAGGAAAGGGGGACTGCAAGGAGACTGAGTAGTGACAAGACTGCGCTCCTGGGAAAGGCCCAAAGCACCAGGTGGATGCGAGGACCTTGAACTTAGGCTTTCCTTTAGGGCTGTTACTTTTATTGCAGGGAAATTTCATAACCTCATTGATTTAAAATGGTAAGCTTGAGCAGGCCCGAACAAGATCAGACTGTCTTTGCTTTTTCTGTTCCATGTCCAAAGTCTCCGGAATGAATCTCCACTTCACCTGGCAGTTCTGCTGTGATGCTGTTTTCAGCTTTGGAATTTTTTATTTTATTTTATTTTTATTTTTTGGTCTTTTTGAGACAGGGCCTCCCTGTCACCCCAGCTGTCCTGGAACCCACTATGTAGACCAGGCTGGCCTTGAACTCACAGAGATCCTCCTGCCTCTGCCTCCCAAGTGCTGGGATTAAAGGCATTTTAAGCTATTAAGTAGCACTGCAGAATGTGCTAACCATGAACTCAAGAAAGCTTTCCGAACAAGCAGACAAGGAATGAATGAGAAAAGCCCGTGCCTCCGCAGGTACTCGGTCACATGCCTTCAGTCGATTATGTCAGAGGCACGTTGGCCCAGCAGACGAGCATGCGGTCCAGTGTCAGGTTTGCTGGCCTGGGAAAGCACTGGAGAGTGGAGGGGAATGTGGCATATGAAGAGAAGGACGGTGAGCCTGGGGCTGGGGGTGGGGCAGGAGGGGTGGGATCGGCTCCTGCTACTCTTTGGCTTCTGTCCTTCTCTTCACCGTGATTCTCTTCAGATTCCACCTTAAGTTTTTTCATTGTTTTTTTTTTTTTTGGCGCCCAGGGTCTAACACTGTAGCTTAGCCTGGCCTGGAACTCAGTATGTGGCCCAATCCAACCTCAAACTCATGAGGCTTTCCCTGCCTCAGCCTCCTGTGCTGTAGAATTATATGTGATTTACAGCGGGCCACCAAGCCTGGCTTCCATGTGCTTGTCAGACACTGCTGGTTCACTATCCTTTAACCACCTCAAGAGCTGGACGGAGTTTCCTGCTCAGCTGTCCTTAACACTGCTTTCCTCCTGGGCACCTAGCTAGGAGTGCTTGGGTGCATCAAAGGTGTGTGCAAGGCAGTAAATCTACTGTCTCTTGACACCAGGAGATTACATGTGCTACTAGTATGTGATACTGATGTGTGTGTGTGTGTGTGTGTGTGCGCGCACATGCATGTGCATGCTGAGGAGCAAACACGGTGACTTACATCCCTAACCTTTGGTTTTTCTATATAGGCTAGGCTTGAACTTGTGGTTCTCTGTCTTAGCCTCCTGTGTCCTGGGGTCACAGGAGTGCACCACCATGCCCCAGAGCCATTCCTACAGTGGGCATATATACAGAGTAGAAAAGGAATATGGCCATCTACTGTAATCACGTAGGGTAGCTACAGATGTGCAGGTCAACAGTTTCCTATGGATCATTTGCTTAAAGGGAGTGAGACCAGAGAGCCATAGTAGAGACTTGGTCTCACAAGAGGTTCTGTTTGGGTAACAACTGGGAAAAGAAGCCTAGTGAGTAGATAGAAGGTATCTATGACTTGCATTTTTCCCTTTTTTATTTATTTACTGGGTGTTGCTATGTAGCCCAGGTTGGCCCTGAACTTGCAATCATTCTGCCTCAGTCTCCTGGGTGCTGGGATTATAGGTGTGGGCCACCATGCATAGAATTTACTAATTTTAAGTCTCAGTTTCCATCAATCTTGAACTGAGAGTCAATGTAATTAAGTTTATAAGCCAGAGGTAATTTCAGATTGAGATTTTTGTGGTTTATTGCTTTCTAGGACCTGTTACTACTGTTCAGGAAGAACCTTGAACTCCCTCCATCTGACAGATTGTACTTGAAATGTTATTAATTGTAGACTTTAAAAACCATTTAATAAATAGCTACAGTGTATTGAGTGCTTGCATGTTGAAGAACCGGATTAGCAATTGTTTACAGCCGTTGTCTGTGGGGGCTGCTGTTTCTGCCCCCGTTTCACAGACAAAACTGAGATGAGCCTTTGCTATTCTAGCCCCTGCCCAGGCACATTCCCATCTCTGCTGTTGTGTGTTGGTGAAGCTTCTGTATGTGGGGAGTCTAGTGGAGGCTTCCAATAGCATTGTGCCTTTTTTAAAAAAAATTATTATTTTAATTTTATGTGTATTCATGTATTGCCTGCATGTAGGTAAGTGCACCCATGTTGTGCAATGCCTGTGGAGGTCAAAAGAGGCTGTCGGATCCCTGGGCCTGGAGTTACGGACAGCTGTTAGCTGCCATGTGGGTGCTGGGATTCGAACCTGGGTCTTCTGCAAGAACAACCAATGTTCTTAACCACTGAGCCATCTCTCCAGCCCCAGCATTGTGTCTTTTAAGCTTGTACTCTTGCTGAAGTTAACGCTCTCCTTGGGAGACTTGCACTGGGTCAGATTATGTAAGTGGTAAGTGGCGGGGGTTGGATTTTGAGCCACTTTTCCATATCTTTGAAAAACATGGGCCACTTTGTCACATCGCACACCATAGTTGAGGTGGTGTGAAGATGGCTTTTCAGCAAAGGAAACCCTGTCCCTGTCCACCTCTCTCTAGGTTAATCATTCCTTCTCTGTGAGTTTATAAAGGTTTTAGCTTGGCCGGCCATTCAGTCTGTTCGGAGTTAACTTGTGCACCTTCGGCTACATTTGTGTTTGTGTGTAAGTAGATGGTCGGTGGCAGGGAGGGAGGGGTACGGAGCCTCCAGGCGACTGCAGCCTTGGGAATGGCTAATGTCAAGTAGAGGTGGGAGGGTGTGCGACATGGAGTTGACCATGCTTTTGGTCTTGTCATGAAGGTAGGAGAGAGAAGGGACAAACACCTGCCCCTCTGGGCCCTCAGACACCTGTGGACTACAATCTGCTGTGGGGACTGAGCCTCTGGACTCAGTGGACCCCTGTGTCCATCTCATGGCTGAGCCAGTGTGGATTGGCAGTAGGTTTGTCCTGTCTGTGGCTCACTCCTGGAAGCTGACATGCCTTGGTCGCTGCTGCAGGGTAGGCAGCCCTCAGGTTGCCTCGGTTCTGTGCCCTGGCAGTGATCGGTGGGCACCAAGCTTCTGCTACAACCACCAAGAAAGGGGAAGATTTCCAAAGCCAGGGGCGTGCTGAGTAAATTGAAGGTTAGCATTGAGACCTGCAGGCACCCGCTTTCTGGTGTTAGTTCACCAGGCGCAGCTGTGAGAGGGGTTTTCTCCTATGGCAATCTCAGACCAGGAGTTGGCCAACTCTTCCTGTAAAGGACCAGATGGTGAATCTTTTTGGCTTTGCGGAGGTCATGTGATCTCTGTTGCATTTCCTCCATCCTCCAGTGCTTCCGTAGATAGCGTGGGAACCACTAGAAGAGGCTGGATTCCTGTAAAACTTTATTTACCCAAACCGGCGGGCAGCTTGCGGTAGGCGGTTGGATAGCCGGTTCCTGCTGGAGTTCCCAGGCCTGTGAGTTATCTAGGCTCTCGTCTGGCTGGTTGCACACATACAAGTGTGTTTATTAGCAGGTCAAGGCCTCCTTTAGAGCAGGCTTTATGGAAGAGTGGGTGCTGAGCTCCTGTCACACTGGGGATTTGTGGCTTTGGCCAGCACTGCCCAGGGGAGAGCCATGGGTTGTTTGGGCAGCTTTTTTGATGATGGTGTTTGGAAGTGGTCAGTCCTTTGCTCAGATGGACTTGCACTGTATAGGATGGAAGAAGGGTTTTGGAGCCAGTGTCTTGGAGCAGTGACACTTCACTGTGCAGGGCACGCCCTATTCTGGGCCCCTTTTCCAGCTCTTTCTCCGAAGTGTGGAATGAACTTGCCATGAAAAATGTCCTTCACCTCAACTGGAGGGTTGGTGATCGCATATACACAGGTGCATGGGTTTTTAAACAAAGTAAACACTCTGCAAGTTAGAAGATACACTGCATGGTCCGCAGCACATGGGCATCTCTGCAGAGCCAAACATCTGTCTGTAGGGTGTGTACCTGTGAACAGTCTTCTTCCTGACCCTTCCCTCCTCCATGACCAATGTTGGGCCCATTCTTGCCAGTGGCCCAGACCTTTCACACTGAAACAGTAGTCAGTGGATCAGGAATGATGTAGAAACCATGGTCCAGGCCCAGAGAAATGACACATCTGCTGGAACCTGATGGATGACCTGGAGGGCCAGACGCCCTCTCACAGGAATGAGGGCGATGGGTCTGACCTCGGCCTCCCGTGTGCCTTCTCCCCAACCTCATAGCTCTGTCTAGACAGTGGCCACGTTCATGGCAGCGGCACCACAGAGACCCTGTGGAAAGGAGTTTGGAGCACACGCCTTGGTTCCCTGTTCGGCATCAGAGGGTGCTGTCTTTCTCCCTGTGTGCACCCCACTCCCTCCTTGAGGCAAATGTAGGGTCAGGTTTTGGTGGCCCACAGTGGGTTTATTATGATCTAGTGAGTAGGAGGTAGCTCAGTTTAAACTTGGCAGACCTGAGGCCTTCCAGGTCATCGAGTCAGCGTCTCACGCAGGCTGTTAGGCAAGAAGAAAAGGTAAGAACGACAGATGGCCTTGAAAATTTAGAACGTTCCCAGCTTTACTGCAGAACGGTTGACATAAACATCTGTATGTTCAAGGTATGCAACAG
Organism: Nannospalax galili; assembly: GCF_000622305.1. Lineage (NCBI taxonomy): Eukaryota > Metazoa > Chordata > Mammalia > Rodentia > Spalacidae > Nannospalax > Nannospalax galili. Next base: position 2,281,542 of record NW_008350120.1, read on the forward strand.
GATGATTTGATGAATGGTTCACTACAGAATCTTACCAAGTCCAGCTAATTCACACACCCTTTACCTCTCTCACAGCATGTGTAAACACTTGGGATCTACTTTCAGCAAATCCCCGCTGTACACTACCTCTCCATGAGACAGGGCCTGGGTCGGCCCCACAGATTCTGATGTAGTTGGGCTAGGGCCAGGCTGGGCACCTGGACATTAGTAGCTTTCCAGGTGAGTCTAGAGCTTGCCTCAGCTGATGGTTACTGGCAATAGCGAGTCCACTCTCAGATTCATCAGCGTTCAGTAGAGTGTCTACTCTGCATGAGGGCAAAACAGTTGGAATTGCTTTGTAATGTCATTGGGTGTCTGTTTGTGGTGTCTTGAGTGCCTGCTGGTACTAGACTCTGGTTAAATTTAAGGAGATTTAACTTGTATGCAGTGTGGCTCTTGTCTTCAAGAGTTTATCAAAAAGCTAAAAATGCTGAAATAATGAATGGGAACCACGACAGGCTAAATGTCATTAAGGTGAGTCATGCAGATGCCAGCGTTGAGAGAAGGTGCAGATTGCATTTAACTAGAGGGATCAGCATTGGCTTTGAGAAGATGCCTTGTGAGCCTTGAGGTCTGCGGAGCCAGAGGGTCGGGGCGAGGTGGGGCTGGTGCAGGGTCCTCAGAAAGAAAAGAGAGGCCACCTGGAGCCTGGGGCTCAAGGAGTGAGAGGAGGCACCAGCCAGAGGATGCCTGTCACCTTGCTTTGGCCCTGGGCTGGAAGTTGAGAAAGACCCTACTTGTTATGTTGGTTGAGAAGAGAATCCATCTTGATTCATGGTTGATTTTTCTGTAATAAGTGGCTTAAATCAGTGTATATACAATAATCTCAGCACCTTTTAAATCAGAACAGCGTGGTACAAAGTAAACGAGTTATGTATTTTTTTTAAAAACTTACTTATTATTGAATGTGTGTGAATGTTAATGCCTGCATGTATGTAAGTACACCCATGTTGTGCAGTGCCCAAGGAGGCCAGAAGAGGGCATCAGATCCTTTGGAACTGGAATTAGGAATGGTTGTTAGCTACCATATGGGTGCTAGAATTCAAACCCAGGTCCTCTGCTACAGCAGCCAGTGCTCTTAACCACTAAGCCATCTCTCCAGCCCCATGTATATTATTATTTATTAATGTTGAATACTTTAAATGTCTTCAATGGTTGGAAGAAGAAACACACATCAGCGGTGTTTTCATCCTTTGTCTTTTACTTTTCAAGACTGGGGATCAAGTCCAGGGCATTCTAGGCAAACACTCCACCAGTGAGCCACATCCCAGCCCTTCATCCTTTTCAGTTAGGCCTTTTTATAGCTGAAACCCATATTAAAACCTAATATGTGAGCAGGTGGAAGGATTGCTGCTCTGTTTGGGTAGGGTGGTGGGCAGGAAAGTTCTAGAACTTTCAGTCCTGTATCTATACTCCTATTCCCCCGTAACTTTTAACTGAAGCTTCCTGCCAAGACATCCCCGATTGGTAAGATTTCTTTTTGTCTAACCTGGAAGGGGTGTTAACACCTGAGCTTGCCGAGTTGAGAGGCTTCATTTTAATGAGCAAGATGATATCTTGCCTGATGTTGCTCATTGCCCAGCAGCACTGAGGGGATCTGCTGGCCGCTTTCTAGGCCCAGCACAGGAAACCAGGGTGCAGGCAGGCAACTGCATATTGTGGGCTGATGTGGTGATTTGTGGGGGCCCGGGTTGGATGTGACGCCCCAGGGGCTTCCTAGCGCTAGTGCTGCTCATATGGGTTAGCACCAAGATGGACATACTCTGCAGCTGTGGCATCGAGTGTAGGTCCACATGTGACTGGCCCAGCCTTGAAATGTAACTGTTGAAACAGGAAAGTATTTTACATTTTGTTTAGTTTTAATTGATACAAACAGAACTAGCAATATGGCTAAGGGTTGCTCTGTGGGGCCTGGTGTGACCTCAGAGTGAACACAGCAAGGGCTGCTCTGTGGGGCCTGCAAGCTGGTGTGACCTCAGAGTGAACAGAGGGATAGGAAGGGAGAAGTAATCATCTGGGGCTAGAGCAGTGGCTCAGTAGTTAAGAGTGCATACTATGGAGGAGGGGGGAGGAGGAGGAGGAAGAGGAGGAAGAAGAAGAGCCCAACACCCATGTCAGGCAGCTCACAACTGCCTGTAACTCCAGCTCCAGGGGCTCTAATACCCTCTTCTGGCCTCTGTGAGTATCTACACATATGTGTGCATGTGCACACGTGCACATGCACACAGACATACACAGACAACTAAAAAAACAGTCATAAAGGAGAGAATCTATTTTCAGGGCCAGGAGTGTGCTGTAGATCAGAAGGGATTCAGCATCCCCGGACCTGACACCTAAACATGGATGGTGAGCAAGATGCCTGCAATATAGAAAGGGTCAGATCATTTGGGGCCCGGAAGAGAGAGGTGTGAGCCACCACATGCTGCCTGTAACTCTCCAGAGACATGGTCTTGCATGCAGCAGGAGTCTGAGTCTGCCTTAAGGGCCTCTGAGGAGCTAATCTATGTCTTGAGATAGAATTCCTTGTCTGGGAAACCCAAGAATGCTCTTCAGGCCTTCAGCTGATTGGATCATCACCAAGACATGTCACTTAACTGTTGACCACACCTGACATTACCCTGACCACAACACTGGGATTCATGTTTGATTGAGTCACTGGATGCTATAGTGTGGCAAGTTGGCATAAGATTAACCATCTGAGCTGGGCGTGGTGGCGCACACCTTTAATCCCAGCACTCGGGAGGCAGAGGCAGGCAGAGGCAGACAGATCTCGGTGAGTTCAAGGCCAGCCTGGTCTACATAGTGAGGTCCAGGACAGCTGTGGCTACAGGAAGACCCTGTCTCAAAAAAGACAAAAAAAAAAGATTAACCATCCTGGAACCTAGAGAGCATCTCAGGGAGAAGGGAACTCTAGAGGATAACAGTCCCTCAGGGCCAGTAGACACCAAGAGGCCAAATCATTGAAAAAAGGGAGCCACAGGGAGAGATGCAGGTGATTCTTGAAGGCTTTGTCACTGGCCATGAACAGCTCCTAGAGCCAGCCTTGAACATTGGCTTGGATTTCCACAGGGATAGGGTTGGGTGTCATGCAACAAACTTTGCTGAGTTCAAACTCTGCCCTTTCCTAAGAGCACAGCAAAGATGAAAAGGGCTTCGAACAAAGTTGCCAGCTGGACCTGTGATTGCGGTGCTGTCTAAACGGAGAGGGACAATCTGTCTCTTGGTGTGGCCCATCCTTACTCTCCCTCAACACGTTTGGTAAATGTCTTCCCCATTTTCTCGTGATGGGGATGGAATCCAGGGCCTTTTATATGCTAAGCAAGTGCTCTACCACTGAGCTACAGTCTTAGCCCCAATTTTTTTGAGGATCTGGAGGGAGGGCTCAGTGGTTAAGAGCACTGGCTACAGAGGACGCAGGTTCAGTTCCCAGCACTCATTGGTGTCTAACAACCATCCATAACTCCAGTTCCAGAGAATGTGACATCTTCTGGCATTGCATGAACCAGGTGCACTTATATACATGCAGGCAAATCATACACATAAAATAAATATTACATAAATAAATAGAAATTTAACAATTGAGACAAGGCCTTGGTTAAGCTGCTAAGGCTGGCCTTGAACTTGCTGTTTAGCCTAGGCTGGCCTTGAACTTGCTGTTTAGCCTAAGCTGGCCTTGAACTTTCAATCCTCCTGCCTCAGCCTCCTGAGTAATCTGGTATTACAGACCTGTGCTACGCAACCTGGATGCCTGTGTGAGCTGTCTTCAAAATCATGCCTGTATTGTGAGATGTTTCACCAGAGAAGATCACTCAGATAAAGTATTGCTGAATGAAAGTCTTTTTTTAGCTGGCCAGTGATTATACAAGGGTGTCCGAACCCAAGTGCAGCCCTGAGCCATCTCTAGGGTAAGCTTTCATACAGAAAAACCATAACCACTGGTGAAAAGTTTAATCTCCCAAGCTTACAGGTGGAGAGTCCCCTTAACAATTTCTACTCTATTAAGCAACAATTACTATTTTGCAGAAGCAAGCCAAGCATAACCTACAGAAGCCATAAATCTGCAGTTAGCAGGTGCTCTCCAGTACACGCTGACCTGTTCCCAAGATAACTGGGGTCCTGTTGATGTGTGTTCCCATACCCTGGGACAGTGGCCTGATAATTTCAGAGACTGGAGTCAGCCTGAACTTAAACATGGCGTAGCTATGGTCAAGAAGGTGCCACATCACACCTGCAGATACACTGGTGGCTCATAGGTGGCGCCATGTGTCTGTCAAACTGAATTGAGATTCTCCAGCCTGAAATGCATTGGGCACCAAGGGAGCAGGGCTTGTTATTCTTCAAGCTGATTTACCACCCCCCCACCCCCCAGTATATTGGAAGTTAGACCAGGACCTTGCACTTGGCCAGTACTCTACCACGGAGCTACACCCAGCCCGTATTAGATATTAACAAACGAACTTGCCACTGATAGTTTATTTGAAGTCTTTCTGACTTAAATTTCAGGAGACTGAAAGGTTGTGTGTCTGTAATGTCTCTACTGGCAGAGGGAAGGAGCCTTTGCATTCATTTGCAAAGCTGACTTAAAATAGAGACCATTTTTCACCAAATACACATTTACACACCAAGGTAAGAGGCTTTTGGAAAGCCCAGTCAACACAGTGGGCTTCATGAACCCCTGACTTCTGACTCCAAGAGAAGGGACAAGATAGAGCCAGAACTAGTCAGGAAGGTGGGGTAGGGGCGGTGTCCAGTTCAGCATAGGAAGCTTAGACTCCACAGGTGGGCAAGCATTAGAAAATCTGAGACACACCAAATGCTTTAATGAGCAAAATGCAGTCACTCTGAGCAGCAGTTATTACTGACTTTTTCATATTAGTCTCCTGAGTATAGGTAGGTAGATGGGTGTATTGGGTCGCATCCATATTTTGTATCCTGGGTCTCACTTTGCACTTGCTGTGAGCTCTTTCTCAACTAATTGAAAGTCTTCAGAAGCATCATTTCTGATGAGGTCTGGTTCACGACTAACCTTTCCTTGTGTTGGGGTCTTTGGTATTGTTCTTTAGTTAGGGAGCACTTTTTCTTTATGAGGACATGTTTTGGGGCACAATCTAATCTATATGGGGTCTCTGTCAGTGATGCTTTCTGAGTTGAATGGTTCCGATTTGAGAATTTGCTGATCTGGCAGAGCAGACATTTGCTAGCTGAAGTTCCTTCCCATCGCCCCAGGCCTTTGAGTACACTTGGATTTTCAATCAAAATGCTAAGTGGGTTTGTGGGAGGGGGTTGCTGGGTATCAGGAAAATGCCTTTCTAGAGGATTGCTGACAGCCAGAACTATAACCCATGAAAGTTGCTGATTGGCTGAGGAAGAACACTCATTTCCCTAGTTAAGCTCCCTGTAGAGTGAACACGTTGAGCTTTGGCTTTTATTGAAAGTGCCTCCCTGAGAAGCACTGTTTTCCTGTCTTTATGGTTAAGTGTGGGTGCCCCCAGTCAGGTGGCCTAGGCCTTCTGAACTGCCTGAGCCATGCATGGGCATCCTGATGTCTGGGTCCCCAGCCTCTCTAAGCTGCACTTCCCTGTGCAAAGCCCACATGGGGGCTGTATTAGTTGTTTCTTGTGGGTGTGATAACACCACGACCAAGGCAACAGTAAGAAGGAAGAGCTGATTGGGCAAAGGGTCCATCATGGCGGGGAGGCATGGCCAGAGGTGGCCTGCGATACTCATCTTCAAGCAGGTACAGGAAGCAGAGAGAGTGAAATTAGAGATGGGTAAGGCTAAAGCCCTCCCCCAGTGACCTGTTTCCTCCAGCAAGGTCATACCTCCTAGGCCTAAAAGAGAGCCACCAATGGGTTTGAAGTGCGCATGTACTTGTAGCCTATGGGGGACGCTAATTCGAACCACCACTCGGTGTTGTGCTGTCACAGGTTTGTCGGTGGATGTAACCAGACAATACTGGTAATGGCTTACAGTAGTGCTTGGTACTCAGGAAGTATGTGGGGTTAAGTGATGAAGTTGCTAAGAACCATTTCCTTCCTTAACTCTTGTCCTTCAGCGTGGGGTGGGCCATGCAGTCAGGCAGGTCTGCAGCTTCCTAGCTGTTTGCCTCTGGGCCTGTTTAGCTTCCAACCACTGGGCTTTACCCTGTGAAAGGAAGTAAGGAGGCCGTTTAAGAACAGTGTGGGGCTGACTGTGACAACCGGCACCACCACCACCGCACAGTAACGCACTGATTTTATTAGCGACTTTGCTCCTTTGTGATAAGACCTGGAGGCAGCAGGTTGATAGCCGTTTATTTATCCAGTTCAAGGGAATACAGTCCATCATGAGGAAGGCGTGGTGGGTGCGTGGCAGAGGGACTGTGTGGAGGTGGGCATGTCACAGTGGGCGTATGTGTGTGGCATTGGGTGTGTGTGTGTGTGTGTGTGTGTGTGTGGAGGTGACACCGTGTAGGGGCGACACTGTGTGGAGATGACACCATGTCGGGGTGACACCGTGTGGGGGTGCAGGGAGGTCAGTGAGGAGTGTAGGAGCTAAGGGGGGAGCTGGAGAAGGAGGGAGGGAGCGTGGCAGCCAACGTCGTGGGGTGGGACGGTGTGGGAGAGCCCTGTGGAGCAGGACCCGACAGAGCGCCTCTCCCCGCCAGCCGAGGTGTGCCCGGGGTGGGAGGCTCAGCTGGAAGCACAGGGAAGTGGGGTTTCAGACCGTAAACAGCCAGTGTGGAGCCCAGACCTCACCTGCGCGGTCGCTCGCTGCCTGTTCTCGGTGAGCCGCTGTTAGTGCAGGACCCGCGGTGTGAGAGGGTCCAGCACGTCTGCGGGGAGCG
>NW_008350120.1:2288964-2313064 GCF_000622305.1 Nannospalax galili
AGGCATTTGCTATTATCTTAATTTTCTTGGTGAAAAATTTTGTGATATACAGATAATGTGAACTTGATGCAGGTTATATATATATATATATATATATATATATATATTTTGGTCCTTTTGAGACGGGGACTCCCTGTAGCCCCAGCTGTCCTGGAACTCACTGTGTAGACCAGGCTGGCCTTGAACTCACAGAGATCCGCCTGCCTCTGCCTCCCAAGTGCTGGGACTACAAGGCCCCCGGCTGGAGGTTATATCTTAAATTCATCAAATAAGTCTGGGTGCTTGTTCTAATCTTGCTTCCTCATAGAGGGATCGGTTCACTAAGAAAATAATTAGAGGCTCATGTCCAGTGGGCTTCCTTCTCCCCAAAGCCTCAGTTCCATTGTTGACTCCAGTGAGCTCAGCCCTGTCTTGATTCCATCTCTTCCTACTACATTGCTCTGTTTTCAAAAGTTCACCTTTAAATACAACGTAAGTACAGATCAAGAAGATTTGACAGTTACACCTGTGGAATTATAGCAGCTTGGGACAGAAGGCCACTGCCCTCAGAAATGGCCCGGTGTCTTCCCCTCCACCCAGAGGGTGCACACGGATGGGGCGAGTCTGTTCTTGTTCCTGCCTTCCTTAGCCAGGGAAGGTTTCTGAGTTGCATGTGTTTAGTTTATTCCCTTTGATTGCTGGATAGCTTCCTGACCTATGGCTATTCATGCATTTCTGTTGCTGATGGAAATTTGTTTCCAGTCTTGAGTATTTTACTACAAGATAAATTATCTCCCTTGGGTAAAGATCTAGGCATTTAGCTGCCTTGTCTCCTGGTGAGTGTACAGCTGATTTGTATCAAAATTACTTTCTCCACAGTGGTTACCCTGTTTGCACCTCCAGCACTGGACACCAGCTCCAGGTTCATGTCTCAAGTGTGGCACATGTGCGTTGTGTGTCCTGCACAGGTGATGGTTTCTGTTGTTCCAGGTTCTTTCTGGGCATTTCTCTCTTTGGTGAAATGTCTAGACTTTTACCCATGTTTTATTGAATTTCTAAAATTATTGGTTTATAAAGGTTCTTTATATATTCTTTGGTCAGGGGTAGGGGTGTGTGTGTGTGTGTGTATGTGTGTTGTAGATTTTGTTTTAGTCCATGCATTGTCTTAACTTATTTGTGTATTTTCAAGAACAGAAAAGTTTAATTCAGAAACTCCAACTTATATTTTTTGTTTATGGTTTCTGCTTTTTATGTACCATCTAAGCTCTTGTCTATCTCCAAGTTATGAAAAAAAAATGTTAAAGTATGTATATGTCTATATGGATATTTATGTTTAGATAGTTTTAGAAATTGTGTACATTTAGCTCTTATATTGAAGTCCATGGTCCATTGAGTTAACTTGGATGTCTGAAGTAAGATGATAACTGAAGGCTCATTTTTCTCCCTGTGGATATCAGTTGCTTTGGCATCGTCTGTTAAAGCTGCTCTTTCCCTGTTAGAGTAGCCAAAGCCCCATTAAAAAAATAAAAGAAGAAGAAAGACTACATGAAGTTATCAGACAGAAGTGATGGGGAGATATGGGAGGAGTTGGAGGGGAGGGAGTAGGCGTGGATTTGATCAGAACACCTTATATGCATGTATGAAATTCTCAATAAATTATTATTTTTTTAAAGCTGCTCTTTCCCTAGTGAGGTACCTTGGTGATTTCTGTAAAGTCATTTGGTCATATGTGTAGTGCCGCCTCTCTGATGATGTGGATGAGCCAAACACAAATCTTGTATATTATCCTCTGGGTACAGCTCAGGACCTTGCAGAACATTGAAGTATCACAGTGAACATCTCCATTCACCCCCTAGGAAATTAATTTTCAATTAAGAAATCCATTGTAGAGATATGACAAATAAATGCAAAATCAGACTGGATCTTGGACCGGAGGGAAAATGCTTTGAAGGATATTAATAGACAAAGTAACAAGATTGGAAGGGGAGAGTGGTTGATATCAGCTGAGTTGTGACGACGACAGTGTACGCTCCTGCTTTTAGTAAACACACATTTCAAGTGTGTAGGAGGAAGGGACTCTTTTCTCTTGGATGACCGAAAAGGAAGGTGGTGGTGGGCGGGAGCACAGCCCACAAACCAGGTGAGGACACGAAGTGCTCACAGTGAGTTAATCTGTATTAAAAGTGAGAACACTAGGTGCTCACAGTGAGTTACCCTGTGTTAAAGGTGAGAACATTCCTAAGTGTTCACAGTGGGCTAATTTGCTGTGTCACTTAACTAAGCTTGATGTTATTTCTAAATAAAAAATGTTTTCAAGTGTAAAATGGTTTAACGAATTCCTCACAGTAGCTGGGTGTGGTGGTGGATCCTGATCCTTCAAAATAGGATTGGGGCCAGATTGAGTTGACATAGCAAGACACTGTCTTGAAGGAGGAACTGGATCATATCAGTTTGTTGGCCTCTTATCTGCCCTTTTCTCTTGAAATGGGATTTAAATGTTTTGAAAGAGCTGTTTACAGTGATATTTTAAAAAGTGAGTTGGGCGTGGTGGCGCACACCTTTAATCCCAGTACTTGGGAGGCAGAGGCAGGTGGAGCCCTGAGATCAAGGCCAGCCTGGTCTACACATCAAGTGCCAGGAAGACCCTGTCTCAAAAAAAAAAAAAAAAAAAAAAAAAAAAGTAGAAGTTTTATTTGATGCTGGAGATTGAACCCTTGGCCTTGTGCATGCCAGGCAGGCTCTACCACTGAGCTGCATCTCAAGCCCACGAGTAGACATTTCCTTGAGAAAGAAATAACCGTTGTAGATGCAAGTTATCTTAATTATTATGGGATGTTGTCATTGTGTGTTACAATTACCATGTCGCAGATTTTGTTTCTGAAATCCCACTCTCAGTTCTGTTGGGGAAGCTCACTTAATAGAAGTTTTTAAATCACAGACTTTCTCTCCTTCAGTGCCTTTTTTTTTGTTTGTTTGTTTGTTTGTTTAACTAGTTTGAGATGAATCGTTCAGATTATCAGCAAGCCCTATGCCTTACCCTGTATAAGTTTTAGCGAAGGAGAAGGAATTTCCATTAAGTTCAGTTGTTGCTCTAAGATTTTTAATGTGAACTGAATTGCGTTTTAAACCCTATTCTGTGCTTGATCAATTTTCTGCCTCAACAAAGTCAACACAAAAGCCTGTGATGCCTCTGATTCAGATGTCTTGCTCACAGGGTGGAAAGCTGACTGGGGAGGGCAGCATAGCCAGTGAGCCCTCACAAAGGACACTTTTCGGGTGACTGAGTCCGCAAGGCCATCTATCCACTTCATGGTTGAGGGGGACCTGATCCTGCATCATCCCTCCACTGACCGCTCCCAGGAACTTTTTCCCCTGGTCTCTTGCTGTTGCTGGAATGTTTATACAGCTGTGCACACTGTAAATTTAGTCCTTAAAACTGTCTGTGCCCATTCTGTTCCTCTGTTAGTTCTTGTGTTCCCATTCTTTTGTTAAAAAATTAATTCATTTTTGCAAAATTTTTAATTGAATTTTTGTGTATTTCATACAGAACAGCTTAATAATCTTTATACCCCCTTCCCCATTAGCCCCTTCTATAGCCCCCCGCCCCAGATTTCATACATTCTGTCATTTGTGTTAAGGCCTAGCTGGTCAAGTTAATGTCCTCAGACATCCTTCAGTACAAGTTCATCCACTGAGGTCTAGTCAGTCTATGTACAGTCCCTTCCTTAAAGAAGATCAGCTCTTCCTCACCCAGCAGTAATCAGCTGCCAATAGTTCTTCATCTAAGTTTGAGATCTGCTGCCCATTTCCCCAAGTCTGTGCCGGGTTTTTGTCTGCTTGATTTTGCATGGATCTTGTGCATGGCGACACCATTGCTCTAGGTTCATATGAGCAAGGTTCCAGGAGCCTGGAGGACTCTGTTTCCTTATGGTCAAGCACCTCCTCCCTGGCTTTCTGCCCCCTCTTCTACAATGGTCCCTCAGCCCTGGGTGGGTAGAGTTTAATATGTATAAGGACCTGTATAAGGACCCACACTCTGCAGGGTCTTATTCTCTACACTTTGGCCATTTGTGTCCCTTTCTGTTCATGGCCCTCTGTTGCATGAGGGAGCTTTGTTGATGAGCAGTGAGAAATGCATTAGTGTTCTCTCTACCCCTTGGTCACTATGTTCTGTGAGCCTTAGGTGTAGAGAGAAGTTCCATGGTACATATGCCACTTAGGCTTGGGCAAGTCACAGATGATCTCTGTGTGTGACCAGTTGTGGAACTCTAATAATCTCTTTCTGTTGCAAAAGAAGCTGCTTTGATGCGTGGTGACTGGTGATTAAATAGAAGGATCCATATTTTGCACATAGCAAGAAATTACATTTGTCTAGTGATGTGACAGCTTTGGGATTTTCTCTAAGATCTATGACCTCTCCAGCCATGTGGCTTTGGCTAGGTTTACAGTACCCTATTGGTGAAGCAGGACATACTCTGGACACAGGATTTGGAGCAGTGGCGCTGGAACTGACCTGGAGGCCCCCTCCCCTGCAGGCTAGCTCTCATAGCTTTGGGGAGCACTGTGCAAGCTGAGGGAGAACATCAATTGATGGTCCAACCCCCGCTTCAAGGCCTAAAATTCCTAACAGTGACCGGCACAGCAAACTCTATTGGGGCGGTGGTGGTTTCATCTTGGGTAATCAACAGCTGCCTAATAGGACTTAAAGGCCACTCAATAGGAGGAAACGTTTTATTATTTTTTATGTGTATTTGCCTGCATTTATGTAAGTGTTCCTGCATTATGCAGTGCCTGCAGAGGTCAGAAAAGGGTGCTAGATCCCCTGGAACTGGAGTTCCAGATGGTTGTTAGCGCTGTGTGGGTGCTGGAACTGAACCCAGGTCCTCTGCAAGAGCAGCCAGTGCTCTTAACCGCTGAGCTGTCTCTCCAGCCCCATTGTATTCCCATTGTTGATACTCATCGGCTGCTTTCCGAGCACCTTACCTTCTGCAGAACCTTCCTGATGACAGGGGCTACCACACCTGCCGGTGGCCATGCTGGGCGTTCCTCAGCTCTGTCATGCTGCAAGGCTCGTAGCTGTCAGCCACTCCACCCACACTGACCTTGGTGGAGTGAGCAGGGTGACTGCTGGACTGCGTTCTCAGCTCATGGACTGTTTCCCGCTTCCCAGTTAAGCACTTGGGAGAGCACGCAGGCAGCATGAGAGTGGGCTGTGGACCCTTATCTGTTACTGGGCTGCGACCTTGCCGTGTCTTGAGCTGGTCGCCTGTTTCTGAAATGCCCTGGCTCTTGCTCAGGGGTCTCCATACAGCTGACACAGTCACAGTGTTCTCAGAGGTGTGTGAGGGACACCTGAGGGACAATGTGCCCTCGTACAGGGGCCCTGCCTGCTCTGCACACCCAGGCTCTGAGCCCGCAGAGCCGCCACACCTCTGAGCCTGTCAGGCACTTGAGGTTTGTCACCTATGCTGTGGTGAACACTAGATTCAGGCACAGAATGACTTTTCTTTTACTTAAAAAATGTTTTCAGCTGGGCATGGTGGCACATGCCTTTAATCCCAGCACTCGGAAGGCAGAGACAGGCAGATCTCTGAGTTTGAGGCCAGCCTGGTCTCCATAGTGAATCCAGGGTAGCTGGGGCTACAGGGAGACCCTGTCTCAAAAAGACCAAAAAAAAAATTTATTTTCTTGGGACTGGAGAGATGGCTCAGCGGTTAAGAGCACTGACTGCTCTTGCAGAGGACCTGGGTTCAATTCCCAGCACCCACATGGAGGCTACAAACCATCCTTAACTCCAGTTCCAGGGGAATCCAAAGCCCTATTCTGATCTCCACGGCATTGCACGACACAGGTGCACTCACTTACATGCAGGCAATGCACTCATACACATAATAATAATAAAAATATATTAAAAAAGTTTTCTTTTGTGTGTGTATATATGTGGGCATGCCTGGGAATGAGCACAGGTGTGTTTGGGGTCAGACAACCTTGGACGTGCTTCTCCTTGTTTGAGATGGGGTTTCTTGTTTGCTGCTGCGGACACCAGCCAGGCTAGCTGGCCCACGGGCTTCCTCGGGCTCCTGCCTTCCCTTGTGGTCTCACTTTAGGAGAGCTGGGATCACAGATGCGCACTACTGTCTTTATGTGGGTTTTGAGGATCAAACTCAGGTCCTCAGACTTGGGTGGCTGGTACTTTTACCCACAGAGCTGATTCCCCAGCCCAGTCTTCCATTTAAAAATTTATTATTTTTATTTTATGGGCATGAGTGTATTGCCTGTATGTATATGTGTACCTGTGTCATGCAATGCTGCAGAGGTCAGAAGAAGGTGTCAGATCTCCTGGAACTGGAGTTAAGGATGGTTGTTAGCCACCATGTGGGTCCCAGGTCCTTTGTAAGAGCAGCCAGTACTCTTAACCATTGAGCATCTCTTCAGCCCTCGACTTTTTAAAATGTCAGAAACAAGCACAATTCTTTTTCTGGGAAAATCTGAAATGCATGCTGTTAGGAGATGTAAACTATTGTTTCTAAAATGTCTTTCTCTAGGATGATGGAGAGTATGTTTCTTAAAGTATGATTTGTGTGTTTCCTGGCTTTTTCAAGGTCATGGCCCCTCTAAGAATCTAGATTTGAGCCCAAGGGAGGACTGAGCATTCTTCAGGGGTACTTATGTTGGATAGGCTTTCCTGATTGATACTCTGCATATGAGCACGCACACAGGCAGACAGGTGAGAGGAGGGTATGCATTTTAGAGCTAAGCAGACAACATGGAAACAGCTGCTAGTAGCCCTCAGCTAGGAGTGGGACGTGGCGTCCACCTCCTCTGCACACTGGGATGTCGTCTGGCTTGACCTTGTGCAGGTCTGTGCATGCTGACACAACTGCTGTGAGTTCATACGTGTGGCTTCCCTGCTGTGTCCGAAAACACTGTGTCCTTGTGTCGCTCACCACCTCTGCTCTTACAGTCTTTCCTCCCTCGTCCATCATGACCCCGAGCCTTAGAAGGAGGGTATGAAATAGCTGTCCCACGCAGGACCCAGCACGCCAGCCTCTTATTCCGGCGCTTTGACTAGTTGTGGGTCTCTGCTAATTGTCGTGTACTGGGGAAAGAAACTTCTCTGATGAGAGTTGAGAGATGCACTACTCTGTGGTGTAGCAATAAGTCATTGGGAGTAGGTTTAATCCTGTGTCTGCTTAGCGGAGTAATAGTAGTGGGTTCTCCCTTAGGGCCTATGACTATCTAGCCACAGGTCCATGGCTGTGATAACAGTGCTGACACGGTTACAGTGCTGAAATCCATACCATACCTGATACGGATTTCATCTTGTGGAGCCTTAAATCCAATCAGAAAGTGATTGGTTACTCCTGTGACATATGTAGCATACAATTATCTCGTTAATGCAAAAGAGGCCTTTGTCACAGTCCAGCGTCAGTTCATGATAAAAGCCCTTGAGAGTCTAGGGATACAGGGGACATATCTCAACATTGTAAAGGCAACATACAGCAAGCCCACTGACAACATCATGCTAAGCAGAGAAAAATCAAAGCATTTCCACTAAAATCAGGAACAAGACAAGGATGCCCACTCCCTTCCCTCCATCCACCTCACTTCTTAGAGTGGATGGGTCTACTGCTCTAGAAAATAATCGTCCATCTAGCCATTAATTTGAGAGAGGGACCAGCGGCCACTTGGGGCTTTTCCTAAGGATGATCTGAGTATCAAGGACACTCCTAAGTTATTCTTAACAGTAAAAATTATGTGAAGCATCCAAAAGTGTTGCCAGGCTAAGATCCATGTCTAAGAGGAGCTGGGTCAGAGACATCCATTATTTAAAATCACCACTTGCTTCACCTTTAAAAATATTTTATGTCACTGGGCATGGTGGCACATGCCTGTAGTCCCAGCACTTGGGAGGCAGAGGCAGGCAGATCTCTGAGTTCAAGGCCAGCCTGGTCTACATAGTGAGTTCCAGGACAGCTGGGGCTACAGGGAGACCCTGTCTCAAAAAGACAAAAAAAAAATTATGTATTATTTTATGTGTATGAGTGTATTGCCTGTGTGTATATAAGTACACCCATGTTGTACAATGCCCGAGGGAGGTCAGAAGAGGGCATTGGATCCCCTGGAACTGGAGTTACAGATGGTTGTTAGCTGCCATGTGAGTGTTGGGAACCAAACCTGGGCCCTCTGCAAGAGCAGCCAGTCTCCTAACCACTGAGCCACCTCTCCAGCCCCTTGTTTCACCTTTTGATGCCACTTTACCCGACTGCTGGTAGCCACTCTGAGCTCAGCCTAACTGTGGTCATGGGCCCTGATCCCTGACAGCCACCCTTTGCCCCTAAGGGCTTCTCTACATGGAGACAGAGGACCGTATGATCAGGATACTGATCCGGGAAATGTGGACTTGGAGGCAGGTGCTCCTTACTGCCTGGTGTCTGGGCGGTGAGGGGTGTAGGAGCGAGCCTCTCCATGGAAGGTTTTGGCAGAGGCCTGCTTTTCCCCATTCACTGGGCCCTCAGAACTTCAAGGACCAAGTGCTTGTACCATGAGGCCCAGGCGATGATGGATGGCACACTTCTGGTAGTGTGGAGCCTCCAGCAGGTGCTTTGTGCAGCACGTGTGTTCCTAGCTGGACTCCGTGAGGAAGGTGGGCACAGGGGCCACCTTCTCAGTGTGACTTCCTGTTGATAGAGAGCCCAGGCAAGCTCCAGTCAGGGCGTGGCCTCTGTGGACCTCTCCGCTGCAGAGTCCAAAAAGATTTACCCCAGGAGCACTTCACACTGCCTGCAAGGCCACTCCCAAACCCTCCCAGAGACATCCCCCTGGAGGCCTCAGTGGCACTCGACTGCGGTTCCCATGGCCTTGCAAAGCGTTCCCCTGAGGGTCTTCACCCAGCGGCTGGGCTCCTGGCAGCTTGCCCAACCTTGGCAAGCTATTAGAGTTGACATTTCTCTCCACAGACACTCGGGTTGCAACTGGAGCAGGTCCCCAGCAGAAGACCAGCTCTGTGGGGCTTCGCCTGGCCCTCCTCCCCCTCTTCCTCCTCCTCTTCCTCCTACCCCTTCCTGCCCCTTCCTGCCCCTCAAATGCTGCCTCTCCTGCTGCCTCCCAGCACTGGCAGAGGGCCGCAGTGAGCACAGCAGATGCACTTGTAGCCATAATCTGGGCCCAGGGATAATGAGCCTGCATACTCTGCATTCTGGCCCTGGGTCTGTAAGAGAGTTGCTGGCAGGGGAGTGCCTGGCTCAGAGGCCCCACAGCTAGTTGGTGTCCTGGAAGGCAGGGCCACGAAGGAGGACTCTTGGCTCCTTAAAGGATGGTTTTTATTTTCTTTATAGTTTCCTCAAATGATATTTTCTGTCAGAAAGTTAAATGAGGACAATTTCACTTTCATTGTCTTAAGGAATGCCCTATAGCCTGAGAGAACAGAACTGTGGCCTTTCATTGTAACCTGTCAGGCAGTCTGGATGCTCGATGTGGTCACATGACAGGCCTGCTTGCTGAAGGGGCTGTGAGCAGAGGGAGGGTTCATTTGAAAATGTTTCCCCAGATCATTTGAGTATGCTTTCTTCCGTGTCATCCCCACCACACCCCCATCCCCAGAGCTTCCAGTATGAATCAGAAGGCCAGTTGGTTATAAAGGTAGAACAGCCAACCATCCGGTGTTAGTGATTTGCCCAGAGCCCATTTGTCAGTCCCCATAGCTTGTCTGGCTTCTTGGTTCTTGTGAGGCCCCGCCTGGGCTGCGGGGGCTGCAGCAGCAAAGGTGCGGTGCATTTCACTAGGGCACAGTTGGAGGGGTGCTCAGGGGAGTGATGGCTGTTCGCTGCCATGGGGGAAATGCACTGCTTTTTGGCTAGTGAAAGATCTTGGGTCAGGGGTTCAAGGAGAATTCTCGGATGGATTGTTGGGGGTAAGAAGCTTATTAGACAGACAGCTGCATGGCCGGGCTGTGAGGAGAATCAGGCCTCAGCACCAGACACCAGAGAGGCAAGGTGGGGAGTCCGGAGAATCAGGCCCAGGGCAGAAGTGGGGAGGGGAAGTCTTCACGGCCCCAGCCCACATCCAGGCTCTGCTTCTCCAGCAGGCAGGCACCGTGCAGTCAGCAGCCCTGTGATGTTCTGGTGTGGCCAGCTCCCAAAGTCTGGACACCGAGGGACTCTGTGGCCCATGGAGTGCCTGGTACCTTGAGGCTGGGGAGAGGGGAGGTGCAGCAGGTGTGGCCTGGGCAGCTGTCTGCTGGTTTCTCACAGCTCTGCTTAGGTGTCAGTCTGGTAGTCACTGGAGCAGTCCTCATGAGCTGGGCCACCATGGGCCACACCTCACACACGTAATGCGTTTCACACAAAGC
Organism: Nannospalax galili; assembly: GCF_000622305.1. Lineage (NCBI taxonomy): Eukaryota > Metazoa > Chordata > Mammalia > Rodentia > Spalacidae > Nannospalax > Nannospalax galili. The sequence goes on from NW_008350120.1 coordinate 2,299,295, forward strand.
TGCCCTCCACTTCTGTCTTTCAGAACATTGTGCTTTCAGGAGGGTCCACGATGTTCAGGGATTTTGGACGCCGTCTGCAGAGAGATTTGAAAAGAGTGGTGGACGCCAGGTTAAAGCTCAGTGAGGAGCTCAGTGGCGGCAGGATAAAGGTAGGAGGCCGTGTGCATAAAGGGAGGAGGCTGTGTGCAGCTCACAGGTGCACTCTTCTCATAAAGCAGTGTGAGGTAAACCGCTTTCTTAGCCTTACTGTGAGGAGACAGCTGAAGTTTGATGCCTGAACTCATTGGGGAATTAAAACAGTGACACCCTCCTTTGTAAGAAATCAAGTATGGCAGGGGGCAGGGCAGATGACCAAAATCCTACAGAGGTGAGCTAGGCCTGTGGTGAGGAAATATTCTCAGTGAACTAAAACACCTGATGTGTGCAGAGAATTGGGTCTGCCTCTCCACTGTCAAAGTTCTTAACTGACTGGGGTGTTACGTGGACTTCTGCCCAGGATGGGCTTTGGTGGTCGCTGGTTTGGGGTTTTGTTCTGTTTTAATGCTTGAGGACTGATTTCTGTCTACTGCACTAAGCCATCTGATTCTTTTGATTGAAATAATCAGGCTAGTCGTTTGGATTTTTTCCCCTGTAAGATGCTTTTAGTGCTGTGAGAGGATCCGTGCTGGCCACGTGAGCCTTGTTCCCTGAACCCCCGGGACTGGCACAGCAGCGTGGCTGGGTCATCGTGGGATCTGAATGTGAGGGGATATGGGCCCAGGAGGAGGCAGACCGTTAGAGCGAGCAGACCATCAGAGCGAGCAGACCGTTAGAGCAAGTGTGCAGACCGTTAGAGCGAGTCAACCGTTAGAGCAAGTGTGCAGACTGAATGTGAACTGCTTTCCTTTGTAGCCGAAGCCTGTGGAGGTGCAGGTCATAACACATCACATGCAGCGCTATGCCGTGTGGTTCGGAGGCTCCATGTTGGCCTCGACTGTAAGTCCCTCTCTGGAGTGCTGTGCTGTCAGTCCCTGTTGAGTTTGGCCTAGCATGGTCTGTGAAAGTCAAATAGCATGCGTTCTATTTGCATGGCTTTAAATGGACAAAATCCTGTTTGATATAAAAATGTTAGTGATCATTTAAATTGTACATAGAATTCATAAGCACCCTAGTAATTGTGGATAACAGATAAATATGGGTATGTGAACCTAAAAGTAATCTAAAGCATCCTATATTAACCATTAATCTTAGGGCCTTTTCGTGTGTGTGTGTGTGTGTGTGTGTGTGTGTGTGTGTGTGTGTGTACCCTGTCCCTTCTCTCAAAGGGGCTAGAACACACACTCCAGTTCCACATCCACTGGCAGAACAAAAATGACTTTGGAATGCCCATTCCCCTTGTTAAAGCTCAGCGACCCTGGATGATAAAACCTCACAGTGAAGAAAGGGTCCAGCTTTGTGCTGATGTCTCACCAGTGAAGGGAGGCACCTGCAAGTTGTGTGTGTGTGTGTGTGTGTGTGTGTGTGCACGGGCACACGCGCACACTCAACACTGAGTGTCTTCCTCAATCATTTCATCTTATTTTTTGAGACAGGGCCTCTCACTGGGAACTGGTTCTCTAATTAGCTTAGACTGACTGGCCAGTGAGCTTTAGGGATCCATCTGTCTCTGTCTCCCCAGCAGTGGGATTACAGGTGTGTGTTACTACACCTGGCTTTTACAAGAGATAGAACTCAGGTCCTCATGCTAATGTGGCAAGAGCTCTGTTAACGGAGCCACCTGCACATTTCCTCAGACCCTCCTGGGCCTTTTCTGGGTGATTATTCCCCCCTTGAGTTTGTTAACAGCTAATACATTTTTCATTTAGGCCACAGTATATTTGACCCTAGGAAGTGGGAGCTGAGTACATTTGTGGTTTCCCAGTGCTTGGGGATTCATGAGCAAATTCTGTAACAAATGAAATGAATTTCTGTTTAGTGACCCAATACGTCACCTGGGTCCAAATTAGGACAGTGGTGGGCAGGGGGAGGCTCAGGATAAGGAGAGCCCCCGCCCCTCTGCTCAGTGGACATCCTCCACCTGTTCCTCATCTTGTCCTCTTGCAGCCCGAGTTCTTTCAGGTCTGCCACACAAAGAAGGACTACGAAGAGTGCGGCCCCAGCATCTGCCGCCACAACCCCGTGTTCGGAGTCATGTCCTAGTGTCTGCCTTGGAACTGTTGTTTGACCATGTCGTGTTGGGGAACAAGTGTCCTTCAGAGCCCAGAGCAGCCGCGGCTCCTGTAGATAGCGGCGTGTGGTGTTGGTGTCCGAGCAGTGTGCTTGCATCGCCCAGTGCATGGGGCCCGTGCAGTCTTTCCAGTAAAGCCATTACCCAGGTGCCACTGCTCCCTGCCCTCCCATTTTCCCTTCCCCTCCTTCTCACCCCCACCCCCATTTTCTCTCCTCTCTCCATCTGAGCTTCTAGTTGACAAATTAAGCTCCGAAGGAATTCATTGCAACTTGAAAAACTGTTACAGGAAGACAAGAGGAAAAATAGTTTTCCCAGGAAAGAATGTGGGGTGGAGCCCTCGCTCTCCCAGCCTATTTTTGTAAATAAAATGTTATAAACTTGAAATACAAATCAATGTTTATATTTCCTATCATTTTGTATTTTATGGTATTTGGTACAACTGGCTGATACTGAGCACGAGCAGGTGTTGATGTCATGGACTTCTGTGGTAAAGTTTTACCTTGTGAGGCATGTTCTATTTATAGGCAGACAAAACCCAGCAGACTTTTTGCCATGTTTGTTAGAAAGTGATTACACAGTATTGTGGTGACCTGAAGTCTGGACACTAAGCAGTACCATGTGGGAGTTACCGAAGACGAGTCTGCTAGTTTTTGTCTGAGCTCTCTGAAACTGTAGAAGATGATGATGGTTTGATGTTGCTGAGTGTTGGATGAAATTTATCTCGCAGCATTGTAATAAAAGCTGTTATAATCTTTATACTGCGCTGTGTGGTGTCTTTTGGCCCCGCCACCCTTTCGGAGAACATTGAACTTGGTTTCACATCACCAGGGGTTTGATAATTGATACTGTGTGTGGAAGGTAGCGTCTTCAAATGATGCTGCTTATCTAGTCTGCAGAGACCCCGTTGCAGCATGCGGTCGTCCTCATGACCTCGGAATCCCTTCTTGGGAATTTTTAGTGCTGCTCCCACATCTGCTGGGTGGACAGACGACTGCTGGCCTAACCTAAAAGCTAATCTGCTAAATTAATAAATTCAGTGTATCCCAGTTTTCATATAATTCTTATGTTACCTTTTTTAAATTGTTATTTATAATATTCCTTCTAAGTTGTGAGGTATGTTCTAGTCTCAGAGAATTTCCCTTCATAGCCATTTGGATTTTGTATTTAAATGTGGAAACAAGTTTAGATCTCTGTGTGTACTCTCTGTCTGCACTTGGATTGCATATGGCCAGCCCAGTCTGAGAATATTCCATGGAAAATTCCAGAGACAAGCAGAGAGTGTTTTATATGAGTCTCATTTGAAAATGGTCCAGACCAGTTCCAATGGTCACCAAGCAGAGGCCAGACAATATAGCCAGACAAACCCAAACTGAGTCAGAGGCGTCTGAGAGAAGCAATCCTTAGCGACACCAAGTCAGGACTGAGGAACAAGTCCGTACGAGGTTTTGAAATACGAGGCAAAGGAACTCCAGTCTGAAGCCTTGTTGCCCACACAGCCCTTTCCAGGATGGACTTGCTGGCTTCCCCTGGTGGGCTGTGGGAACCAGGGCCCAGGCTTCCTCGGAGCCACACGTGGAACTCCCCTCTTCTTGATAAGGGGCAAGGCCCGTGGTGGCTTCTGGACAATAGAACGTGGCCAAGTTGACGGGCTATACGTGCGTGCTCTACGTGATCCCCCAATGCTGTACATCTTGCCAGTTTCTCCGATGCTGGTTTTGAAGACGTGGCTTCCCATCAGTCCGGCAGCCACAAGTGAATTCTGCCAACAAGCTCAGAGCTCAGAAGCAGATCTTGACCCAGTCACAACTCTTAGAACCTAGCATTAGCAGGAGCTATTCTCTGTAGCCTTGTGAGACCCTAGCAGACTACGCCCACATTTCTAATGTGTGGAAACTGTATTTTAAGCAGCTTTGTGGTAATGTGTCAGCATCGGTAGGACACCAACACAGCAGCCTGTGCCGTGTACCCTAGACATTTCTTTAGATGTGTTCATTTCTGAACATTGAATTTAATACTGAGAACCCTTCCAGTGTGGGCTGTTGAGGCAAAAATGACTTACTCCAACTTTTACTCTTTGAACAAAAATTAACCAATGTAATTTCTCCTGATCTATATATTAACATTAGCACCATAAAAGATGACACTAAATTTGAAGGGTTTTTATGTGTACAGATGTGTGGGAAGCGAGCACAGCCGAGCCAGCCAAAGATGGAGCCCTGGCTGGCTGCCAAACCTCGTGCTGTTTACTTCAACTCTTGGCTGATTGCCAAGGCTCGTGAATCCCGCTTGTTTACCCCAACTCTGAAGTATGGTGAGCCCCAAAACAGGTGCTGCCAGCCTGATGATCTTGCTACGTGCCTATGAGCTACACTCTGCCTGGCCGCTGCACGTGTGTGAGCCCTGATTGGTACCGGCTGGGGGGAGGACTGTTGAAAATGCTATATAAAGAGCTGGAGTGTGTAATAGGGGGAACACAGCATCATAAGGACAGAGACAGACAGAGGAGACAGAGACAGACAGAAGGAGACAGCATCATAGGAGACAGCATCATAGTGAAGAGAATATGAGAGAGAATAAGAGAGAATAAAGGAAGAAAGAGAAACAGAAGCTTGAACCTCACCTTGGTGTCTGTGTCGTCTTTCCTGGACTCTGCTGGACAGAGTCCTGGCTTACGACAAATGGTGGCCCGTACGGGGACCCTGATGCTCGCGACACAGATGTCTTTACCCTCACTGCAAGCCAGGACACACTATGCCGTAGCATACAAGTAGGTCTCTCTCCAATCAGACAGTACTTAAAATTGGCCTTTGGTATCCTAGTCACAGAAAAGCACTCTGCCACCCAAGACCCAGAAATTGTAGAAGAGGGAGCAGAGAAATTGTGACAGCCAGAGGGGGCGGATGACCACAAGAAAGCAGAGTTTTCATAACATCTGGGCAGTTACTCATAAGAACTCGCATCAGTGGTGACAGCATGCACAAGACCCACATTAGCTCAAGGCAGACAAAATCCCAGCATAGAAGTGGGGAGGTAGGGAAGAGGCCCAGCCTTAGCTGAGGACCTATTGCCACCAAGAGCTGCTGGGACGGGAGAGTTGGTTTTTTAAAGGGTGAGACATTAAATAGGTTAATCAGGCTCCAGTGGATGGGCGTGCACTGAAGGACATTGGGGACACAAATTTGACTCAATCGGCATATATGTATGTGTATATATACATATATATATATGTATATATGTACATGAAGTTGGATGGGGGTACTAAGAGGGGATGCAGGTAGGGAAGGAGGTCTAAATATGGTCAAAGTACATTGTGTGAAGTTTGCAAAAATTCAATGAAAGAAAATGACCTTCGGGCCCCTATTTCCTCCAGGCTATACACAAACCCAATATTCAAGAATTGCAGAACTGCAATTGCCTTTGAGCTCTTTTGAGCTTCTTAGTCAATGAAATGGGTCCACTTCATGCCCGTAGTTCAAATGGCCCTTTAGCCTTGATGCAGTACTCAGCATTAAGACCTGTGACAGGACACTTGGACTGATGAGCAAGCCAATGTTGGTGTGCCCAGAGCCAGACTACGTCAGGGGAAGGAAGGTGAATTGTCCCCGGGGTGCATAGGCCTCCGTCATCCTCGGTGAATTGCCACAGGTTCTCCGTCACTGAATCTTCCCTGAAATACTACTGCTCCAGCTCTTCCAGGAACCTGCGTTCACCAGTCTGAGGCCGTGCAGCATCAGGCTGCTGACACAACTGGACCACTTTTCTCATCCATACAGCACAAACGAGTCACTCGAGCACTGCCGTCCCAACCAGTTGCAAACTGGGAGAGAGTTTTCTGTGGCCATGTGGAGACTGTTGGCTCTGTGTGTTTCTGTTTGCTGCTTTTCTCAGTCTTGTGGTCAGATACCTAATCAGCAATTTAAGAGATGCAGGTTTATTTTGGCTTACAGTTTGAGGGGATACAGCCCACCAGGGTTGGGAGAACACAGCAGCAGGAGCGTGAGCCAGCTGCCCACATTGCAACCACAGGCTCACCCTCCTCCCCAGAATTGCTGTGGGGTCTTCTCCGATCTCCCCATGGAGCCATCTCTCCTTTACCTATGCACCAGTGATGCCCCTTACCAGACCGATGTCCTGGAAAACAGGGCCCATGTGCAGCTCTTTGTGCCCCCAAGACCTCCACGATGCCCAGCAGAGAGTAGACACCCAACATATGTTTACTGAACGAAATTCCTGCTCAGAAAGGACTCATCACTGTTGTGGTTTGAATGAGAAATGTGGTTTGAATGGCTCATGTCTTTGAACACTTGGTCCCTGCATGGTGGCACTGATGGGGAGGTTACGGGACCTTTAGGAGGTGCCTTGCTGGAGGAAGTACACCAGTAGGGACTGGTTTTGAGAGTTTATGGCCTCACGTCATTTCCAGTTCCCCCGTTTCCTGTGTGTGGTTGAGATGTGATCTCTTGGCTTTCTGCTTCAGCCGCCAGCCTTCTGTTATGGACATCCAGCCCTCTGGAGCCATGAGCCAAAATAAACTCTTCCTTAAGTTGCCTTTGGTCATGGTATTTATCACAGTAACTGAAAAGTGGCTAATACCCTGTTGCTCTGGGCGGTGTGTGCTCTGGTACCAAGCAGCACATGGCTCATGTCCTCAGAGGAAAGCTGGGCTTTGAGAGTACAGAGGAATGGCTGATCTGAAGGACTTCAGTGATATGGGATTTAAGTTGTGGCCACATTCTGTTTACTGAGGTTACCTGGGGAGTGTGACCATGGGAACTGTCACCTCAACAAGAGGCCAGCAGGAGAAATCACCTGCAGATGCAGGATGTTTTATGGGGGAGACGGTCCATTCCACAGCTTTCCTGATTTCAGTAATGAGCTCTCCTGTGACTCAAGTACAGACTGTGCGTGATTCACTCTTTCTTCATGACCTTCCATTTTATCTCCTCTGGAGAAGTTATGATTATACCAGACACGCTTGCAAGGTTACTCAAGTGCACAGCCGACTTGGAACCATGAGAGAGCCCCATTAAGAATATTTATCTGTTAAGTAATTCTTTACTTAATTAAAGAGTATTTCATAATGTTTCTTTTAAAAGTAACTGTCAGGCTTGCTAAATAGAAATATAAATTGATTGGTGAGATAATTGCATGGGGTACTGATTGGCAATTACTTAAAATTCATTCGTATGAAAATAAATCTTTTTGAAAAGAGGAAAAGAAGGCTGGAGAGATGGTTAAGTGGTTAAAAGCACTTGCTCTCTTCCAGAGGACCTGAGTTTGGGTCCCAGCACCAGCACCTGTAACTCCAACTCATGGGGATCCAACACCGTCTTCTGGCCTTGGGCACCCCATGTACTTTGGATACCTGCACACAGACACACATACACATAAATTTAAAACAAAAATTTTTTTAAAGAGGAGAAGGAACTATAACTTGATCTTGGAATTTTTAAAGGTTGTTTGAGTTTTTAAAATATTAGATATTAAAATTTATTTTGCTTTTAAAAATTTTGTTTTGAGACAGATTCTCACTGTAGCCCCAGCTGGCCTGGATCTTGCTATGTAGACCAGGCTGGCCTTGAACTCACAGAGAGCTGCTTGCCTCTGCCTCCTGAGTTCTGGGATTAAAGGCATGTACCAGTGCACACAGCTAGTTTGTTGGGTTTTTTTAACCCTCTGTTTTTTCTCAGTTAAGGAAGCAGCTGTGTGCTCTCTGGGTTGGCTTCTCACCTTTGTTTCTGGTTTTAGGGGTGAAATGCATTGCTCTCTCTGCCTGTGTGCATTTGTGTAAAGCCGATATGCAGATAGCTCTTCTCTTAATATAGGACTACCGGGAACTTCAATTTTTAATTGATGAGAGGAATATAGCTTTAAATTATTAAAAGTGAATATTTATAAACCTAGGGGTTTATGAAGTCAAATAAAATTTTAATGATATGGCATTGGCTGCATTTCCAGTATTTGAGGGTCAGATCCCATTAGGATGCACTTGGCTGATTAGAACCTGCTGGAGTGAGCCTGAAGGTTTCTTAGCAGACATGCTGCAGCCTGCACAGACTGGCTTCTTCTCGGGGCCGACCTCAGTGGCTGTGCCTCACGTGATTTGATGGGGTGGGCGTACCTGGTGTTATTGCTTCTGATGGTACTGCAGAGCCTGTAGTTGAGCAGAGACCGGCCCTCCAGTCCTGCGTTCACAGTGGCCTATTCCCTTGGCCTGGGGTATCGTTTCTCCCCATTCTTTCCCTGTCTGCTGTCCTGCCTTCATCCCATGAGAAGGGGGTAATACTACATTCCTGAAGCTCATGGGGTCATAGGCCCCGTGAGTAACTCAGAGCTCATAGATCTTGAGACTTGAGGGGCACCTTGAGGGGCAGCTGCAAAGGAAATTGGTAAGATGCCTGTATGGGACTGACCTCTGCTCATGGTCTGCAGCCTCAAGTGGCTCATTTACTGGCTCATTTGGGTATATACTTACATATTTTAAACCTGGGGTACCAACGGCTATTGAATGCTTGCTGGATGTCAAGTACTGGTGAGGGAGATGCTCATCTGTTCAATAGCTTAGGCTGTCAACTTGGCACAGCTAAGAGTCATCTGTGAGGAAAGCCGCAATTGAGGAACTGCCTAGATCAGATTGGCCTGTAGGGGATTGTCTTGACTGTTAATTGATTTAGAAAGACCAAACATGGGGCTGGAGAGATGGCTTAGTGGTTAAGAGCACCGACTGCTCTTGCAGAGGACCTAGGTTTGATTCCCAGCACCCACATGGCGGCTATAACCTGTCCTTAACTCCAGTTCCAGGGAAATCGAAGCCCTCTTCTGACCTCTGCGGCATTGCATGATGGATGCACTCACATACACATAGGCAGTACACTCATACACATAAAAATAATAAATAAAATTTAAAAAAAGACCAAACATACTGTGGGTGGTACCATCCCTAGGCAGGTGATCCTGGGCTGTATGAGAAAGCTAGCTCCGTGTAAACCAGGCTTCCAATCAGCTAGCAAGCAGCATGTTCCGTGGTTCCTAATGTACTTCTTTGGTTGGTAAGTGAGCTCCTTGGTCAGAGGGAATGCTATGTGGGATAGCAGACAGACCTGCCCTCAAGTATCTGCCTTGACTTCCCTCACTGGGGGACTGTGATATAGAATTGTAAGCTGAGACAAACCCTTAACTCCCCTATGTTGCTTTTGGTCAGAGTATTTTTATCACAGCATCAGAAATCAAACCGGAACACCATCTGAGGTACACACAGACCAGCATGGCGCTCTCTAGTTCAGGAGGCTGTTGACCACGTGGCCACGCCACAGAACCAGGCACTGAGAGTGAGCCATGGCGAGTACAGGGTGAGTTGGGGCATCTGGCTCTGGGTGGGAGTGGGGGTGAGTTCTGGGGCCTCTAGGAAGAGAGGTCAGCTGAGGTCCCGGCGGGGAGTAGAGGCCAGTCCCCGGATGGCAGGAACGGGAAGGCTGTTCAGGGAGAGGATAAAAGGAGCCTATGTGGTGGAGAGGACAGAAATAGTGAATATTGTGTAAGGCCAGCTGGTTCGTGCACGCCACACCTGGAGCCAAGGGCGCCTGGCTTCCAGGTATCTAGAGAGACACTGGGCATGTGTGCCAGAGAGAGGAAGGGAGGTCATCCAGAATGGGGCCAGGCTACAGACGAAGCCTGGATGAAGGAAGAGAGGTTAAACAGAGTGGGTCACCAGATTGCACTGCATCAAATACAGGTGCACCCCAAGATTTTTATTTAATTAAGAAAATTTGTGCAGGCCTTCATTCTTCTGCGGGTCTCCCCCACAGCCTCTCCCTCTTCACTTGTCTCCACCCCTCCCATTTGTCCTTTTGTTCCAAAGACAGTCTTCTGCTTTGATGTCATATGTACACACATGCTTTTATGTGACTAAAATCTAGGACCCACAAACGAAAGAAAGCATAGGCCATTTGTGTTTCTGCTGCTGGTTTGATCAGGATGACGACTACTGCAGCTGGTTTGATCAGGATGACCACTGCAGCTGGTTTGATCAGGATGACTACTGCAGCTGGTTTGATCAGGATGACCACTGCAGCTGGTTTGATCAGGATGACTACTGCAGCTGGTTTGATCAGGATGACCACTGCAGCTGGTTTGATCAGGATGACTACTGCAGCTGGTTTGATCAGGATGACCACTGCAGCTGGTTTGATCAGGATGACCACTGCCACTCACACCCATTTTCCTGCTAATGATGTAACTCTGTGCTTTATGGCTGAAACACTTCCCAGAGAGAAATGGAACTTCAGTAAACATGCATGCGCAAGGACCTCTGTGGTTTGTCGACTCGAGTAAGTACCCCGGAGTGTGGTAGAGGTCACACCCCAAGTTTTGACCAAGAGTTGGTCTCTAGTCACTGAGCAGACCTGGGGAGGAGAGGAGACACTGCTGACCACCGCAGGTGGGAGAAACAGTGTGGTGGTGTGAATGAGAACGTCCCCCCAGGCCCCAAGTATTTGGACATTTTGTCCCCAGATGATGGTGCTGTTTTGGGAGGTCTTAGAAGGTGTGGCCATGCTGGAGGAAGCAAGTCACTGGGGTGGGCTTAGAGAGTTCTTAAGCCTTGCTGGGCCTACAGTCACTCTCTGCTTCCTGGCCCGCTTGAAGATGTGAAAGCTTAGCTTCGGCTCCTCCTCCAGCCACTTCTGCCCCCGTGCCTCCGGCCAGGATGGACTGTTGGAACCGTGAGCTAAATTAACTTCCTCTCATAAGTCTCCTTGGTCATGGTGTTTCTACTGCAGAGACGGAAAAGTAACCAGCACACAGGAACTCACCTGGGCTGGGCGGTGGGTGCACCTGGGAAGGGTGGAGGCAGCAGGTGCCTCTTTCTGTAGAGCTGTGCGTGAGGGTAACAAGCACAGCTAGGAGGGGCGAGAAATCAGAGTGGCCGGACACAGTCACCTTCAGCTGTGTGTCAGGGTGGCCACAGTTTAGTCCAATACAGTACAGACCTGGTGGGCAAAGTTAGTTTGGGGTTTTAAAACTAAAGTTATCAATTATATTTTTTTAGGGCTGAATTTAGAAATATTTGGTCTTTTTTCCCCACTGCGCTTTATTTATTTTGTAAAAAACATTCCAGTGTGATCTGTCCATGGTAGTGGCATTGAGAGCGGTCACAAAGAACTTAAAATACACAGCACAGTCTGCAGGAGCCAGTCATGACTAGTAGGTAGAAATGACATGCGCTCTGAAGAGTGAGCGTTCGAGCTGGAAAGGTACAGATGACTAATTGGAGCCTTCGTATGACATCTTTTAATTAGGATAGTATATTCAACTTGCTGTTTTGATTATGCGGTGGTTTTCACGAGCTGAATTAGCATGTTTTAACATATTTATTCATTAGGTCTTATGTCCACAATAAGTTAAACTTTATAGGTAATCAAAACATGGTTACATGATATAATTACAGCTCTCTGAATTAAGAGCATATGGAAGTTACTGCCGTATTTTGTGTGTCTTAAACGTCTCCTAACAGTAAATATTAATAGCATTGTGAACTTTATGGTAATGTGCAGTTTAGCTTTGGGTTGATTATGGTTGGCTAAGTTCTACAGAGCTGAGAGCTCTGAGCAGAGACTTTGTGCCCAGTGGTGGTGTCCCTCTGATTTAGAGCTAGGGTCTAGCAACCTAGAAGCTTCGTTTCCTGTGCAAGTGTCCTGGGAAGCCGTTACATTCTTGATACAGTGGGTACCTGATTCCCCACAGCAGTATAGTTGCATAGATATTCACAGGGCTTAGTAGCCATGCCCAAGGACAACTCTTCAGGTCTTATTTTTCTTTTTTCTTCTTCAGTGATACATTCACAGAAAGGGATAAATGTTCTTTTGTGTGTCTGTGCACTTACAGACACTTGTGCACATACACACACACAGCAGTACTCTTACAGTGGATTGCTCCAGGCGCCTCCAGCTGGGTATACGGGAACTGCTGCTTCCCAGTCCCCATCTCCAGGTGATAAGAAGGGGACGTGGAGTCTGCGCCCACTGTTGGAGATGGGCCTCACCTCTCCCAGTCTCCTGATTCGTAGTAGGTGACACACGAGCTCACTATTCTGTGCTGTGCCACACGGGCTAGTGTCAGTTCACGGGACCACCAGCAAGCCCCACAGAAGAGACCAGCAAAGGACTCAGTTGGCTCCCAAGTGAACTGGGCTCCATACTAAGCAGTTGCTCCCAAGCATGCATGGGATAGCAGAGGTAGGGGCAAGTTCTGAGGTTTAGGGAACTTTGACTAGACAGAGTGAAACTCAGGGCTTGTGAGAGTTTGTAGGATCTGGATGTCTCTTGTTCTAATCAGGTAGCAGATGTCACAGCCTTTCTGTGATCCTGTAGTGTGTGTCTGATACACACCTGAAAATCGGTGAGAGAGCAGGGTGTGGGAGACATTCTTGGCCAGATGCCCTGGAACAGCCACCCTCCAGGAGGGCTTTCTGTCTTCAGACAGGGCTGTTTGTCCTCAGACGGGACCATCTGTTCTCAGATGGCTCTCTCTGTCCTCAGACGGTGGCTGTCTGTTCTCAGACAGGGCTGTCTGTCTTCAGATGGGTCTGTATGTCCTCAGATGGGTTCTCCATCCTCAGATGGGTTGGCCCTTGGATGATTGAAGTTCCTGCCAGACTGTGTTGAATGTGAGAGAATATCCGAGGGTTCTAGAAAGAATTTTTTTCAAAAAAATTTCAAGGTATTACTTGTATTGTGAACCAAAGAGAAAAGATGATGTACTTTCTATTGTCATTGGTTATAAATAATTAAGGAGGATTTCAGTTACTGGGTACTCTGCAGAAAGATTATAATTAGCGAAATGGGACTCTTGGCTCTTGCTTAATCATTCATCTCATTCTTGTGCACGTCATCATCTGGGGCAAAAGGAAATTCAGTCAACAGTTCTCTTCAGACTGCAGTGTGAAGCCTTTAAAACAGGAGGCATGTTCCTTCTACTGGAATTGTACTTGAAATGTAAACAAAGTGCCTCCCCCACCCCCACCTCCAGGAAGGAATCAAACTCCTGGGGATCTTGCTGTGTTGATGGATGGGGATTAAGAGTGGCTATGGGGTCACAGTGACATCAGATTTCTGTTTCTTAGGGAAAACAACCTTGGATCTATCATGAGAGAGAGATGGGGAGGGAGAGAGAGAGAGAGAGAGAGAGAGAGAGAGAGAGAGAGAGACAATTGCATGGAGCCTGCTCCACTAGGAACAGTGAGCCCTAGGCTCTGTCTTCATGTTGTGCGTTTAAGAGTTGTGTGCCACATGGTAATTAAAAGTACCAGATTGGTGGAACTAACCTTCTTGGATGTTTAACAGCGGCACTAGGATGCCTATACTAATCTGGTCAGAGGGACTTAAAGGACAAGTTTTGCTCCTTGCCCTCCAAGGTCAACTAAGTTCCAGGGGACTATGGAGCATCTCTCAAAATGTCCTGTAACTGTGGTGAGTCACCTGTCCTCTTGTTCAGGGAGGCCATGGAGACCCCGCCAGGTGGACTTGAACCAGTGTCCAGTCTACAAAGAGGAGGGTCAACTCAGA
>NW_008350120.1:2313240-2317458 GCF_000622305.1 Nannospalax galili
CTCTGGCTTCTTCCATACTGAACAGGGATGCAGGGTAAGGCAACTGGAGTACCCCTTCAGTGGGTCTATCTAAAAGACCCAAAAGCAAAGTATAACCAAAGAGTAAAGTCATCAGTATATGTCTTTAAGAGTTCAAGGGATTACACTTCCCAGACATTAAGCTTAAGTCTCTATAAAAAGTTATTTAGACAATTATTTCTCATTGATGATTTTGTTCCTAATCAGAAAGTGCTGCTCAAATGTAAGACTTCAAATCTTGGTCTGCAATACTCTTGTGCCCACCTGTAGCTAAGGGAGAGAACCCAATATTGTTCTAAAATGATGGCTAAATTTGTTTTCTCTCCCTATATAGAAGCTTTTGAGAAAGAAGTGACACTGATCCTAACCATTCCAACAGCTATCAAAGTGCTTGAAAACAAATCCTGAATCCTTCACTCTTGAGTCCAGCCTTGGCAGACAAAAGAAAAATGAGGAGGAACCCAATACAGGGATGCTTTTGGAAGCTCTTGTCAAGAAATCCCAATGGACTCTGATATGAACATTTGAAAATTTCCGTTTCTGACTTTTTTTCTGTTTCCCTGTCTAGAACTTGTAATGCTAACTACTCTTGCCTTTCCTTCTCCTTCACATCCCCTATTTATCAGTCAAGGACTTTCTTTTCTCCCCACAGATAAGAGTTATACAACTTGGGAGTCTTTTAGATAGACCCACTGAAGGGGTACCCCAGTTCCCTCACCCTGCGTCCCTCTTCAGCGTGGAAGAAGCCAGAGCGGTCTGCATCCCGATTCCCTATCAGCATCCTCTTCAGAGGATGATGTGATAAGAATAGGAGGTAGGAATTGGCTAGGCAGTTAGGGTAAAAAGACTCTGAAGAAAAGTAGCCAGTTTCTTGGCTAAAAGTCAAAATGCCTTTGGGCCTCTGAGCAACATACTCTGTTCCAAAGGCCAAAAATGTCAAAAGTATTTGGGAGCTCTTATCTAATCCTTAAAAGACTTTAGGGTTACCTCTTCAGATGGGGGGATGTTAGAGTAGCAAAAAGCCCCATTTAAAAAAAAAGGAAAAAAGATAATTCCTAAAAGATTTTAGGGTTACCTCTTCAGAGGGAGGAGTGTTAGAGCAGCAAAAAAACCCATGAAAGGAAGAAAGAAGGAAAGAAAGAAAGGAAGGAAGAAAGCGCACGAAGTTGTGAGAAAAAGTGATGGGGAGACATGGGAGGAGTTGGAGGGGAGGGAGCGGGTGTGGATTTGATCAAAACACCTTATATACATGTGTGAAATTCTCAATAAAGTTTTTTTTTAAGTTGAAAAAGAGTTGTGTGCTTAGGGGAATATTTTGAAATATTTGAAATAAATTGTTTGTAAAATCTTAGTGATATAATGTTTAGGGTTCAGACAAAGTTTCTGATGTCATTGATTTTTAGGTGTGTTTTCGGCACACTAGCTGGAGCCGGACTGTTCCAGCTCTGACAGTTCTCCTGTCAGACTCTTGCCCCCTTGCCCTTGGTGTGGGACTTCATGGCATCCCCCAATTCTGCAGAATGTGAAGGAAAAGTTAAAACTGCTTTCTGGGACAGAGATTGTTCAGCTTGCAAAGCACATGCTGCTTATGCATGAGGAACCGAGTTTGGAACGCAGCACCCACACAACTAGCTGACTGTGACCTCTGACCTTGGCACTGTGTCGGGTGGAGACAGGAGGAAACCTGGGCTTTGAAAACGTGAGCTCCAGTTTCCAGGAGATACGCTAACCCCAAAGAATTACAGTGGAGAGTGACAGATGCCTTCGTCTGGCCTCCACACATTCACATAGGTGTGTGTGTGTGTGTGCATGTATCACCCAGATATACCACTCACATACACAAATAAAACCTTTCCTTTCTTGGGGAAAAATAATTGGTAGTAAAGAAGTTAAAACTCTTGTGTTCTGATCAGAGCAGCAACCTATTCAGGTCCAACTCTCTGGGGGGATATATCCCCAGTACGCTGGCAGACCCCAGGCTCAGACCACAGGGAGAACTGTGGGAGGCGGCTCAGGGAAGTCCAAGGGAGGCAGTAGCAGTGGCAGTGGGGGAGCTCCCCAGAGAGCAGCTGTGGGGCACATCAAGCTTCCTCTGATTGATCCCAAATTGGGAGCAGGGGCCCAGAGCAGGGAGCAGGAACTCCAGCAGATGTGAGTCAAATCTGGATCATTTGGGGGCTTTCACAGTAGAGGCGAATTTCACCTGGACTGCAGGTTGGAGTGAGTGTTCTGTTTAGATAGATGCTGGCTGTGTCTGTTTGTACATTTAGTTGCTGTACTGATTACTTTTTACTATAGCACCTGGCAAAAACAACTTAAGGAAGGAATTTTTAAAATTTAATTTTTATTATTATCATTTTATGTGTATGAGTGTATTGCCTGCATGTATGTATGTGCACTAATGTTGTGCAATGCCCAGTGAGGTCAGAAGAGGATGAATCCCCCAGAACTGGAGTTACAGAGGGGTGTTAGCTGCCATGTGGGCCCTGGTCCCCTGCAAGAGCAGCCAGTGCTCTTAACTGCTGAGCCACCTCTCCAGTCCCAGGAAGGTAGGGTTTATTTGGGCTCAGAGGGTACATCATGGTGGGGAGGACATGGTGACTGGAACTTGAGGCAGCTGGTCACATGGCGTTCACATCTGGAAGCAGAGTGATGGATTTGTGTTCAGCTCACCTTCCTCTTTTTAGTCAGTCAAGGCCCCCAGCCCAGGGGGTGCTGCTGCCCAGGTAAGGTGGGTCTTCCCACCTAAGTTAACCTAATCTGGATCACCCCTCACAGACAGGTCCAGAGCTTGTCTTCTTGGTGGTTCTAGATCCTGTCACCTTGACAATAGCAATCATCGCAGTACTTACTCGGACAAACAAAGCTTTGTTCAGTGAGTGTGAAGCAGGTAAGGTCCGCAGTAAGGAGACAAAAGGCACATCAGGCCTGGGCCTTTACCCGCTGATGGACACATGCTTTCAACACCTTCCTCGTTCGCAGATTAGGCCAAAGGTCAGAATGCTTACAGAGTAGAGACCCTTCACCACTTAGCCAAGATGAAGCTGGCGGGACTTGAGGTGGACACACAAAGACAGTGGGGACTAAGGAGGAGCCTCGCCCTGTAAGCCGTCCTCTCTAAGCCCCCGAGTCTGCCACAGATCACACTGTTGCCGTCTGGGTTGTGGCCACAGCTCCCAGGCTCCTTCGCAGACTCTGGAGGCATTTTTGCTAGAACACCAGATTTTCCCTGGAGCCTGCAGCTATCTGGTGGGTGACTAGGATGGGGTAGAAGGCTTCATCTCTGTCTCCTGGTCCTGTTTTCCCTTCGTTGCCTCAGCCTTTGGGTCAGACTCTATCTAGCTCTGCATGCAGGCAGAGAATCATTCTTGTCCAAAACTATGACTCAGGGTGAACTTGGCCTCTTGCTCCCCGGAACTGGTATCCATTTTGCTTCTACCCTGACCCTTTCCTTTCTCAGTGCCTCAAGCACTGAATGTCCTTTAGTCCCATCTTAAGGCCAGGATGCTTATGAAAGACGTGATACCTGCTGTAACCCAGCAGTTCCCAAATCAAGTTGACTGCCTGTCACCCACTCAGTGCAAGGTCAGGATGCTGGAACACAAGGGAAAGCATCCTTTCAATCTTCTGTGACCGGTGGGCAATCACCAATCTTTGGTCCACCCCAGAAGTCAATACAAGCCTGCTGCTGTCTTTTGATCAGTGAGCTAGGACCCCTCTGGGTGATGACATCCATTTAGCTGGTGCTGAAGTTGGTGCACATTGATTAAACAAATGGGCTGAGGTCTTCATAAAGAAGCCTTGCTTGTCTTGCTAATAACATGTGGTATGGTCTCATGTGTACACTCACATGCCAAAAGACACAGCTGTCCAATTGGAACCAGGTGTCTTGGCCCTTCGTTTTCTTCAAAGTGTGAAAGTTAGCTGTCCCCATCCTGAACCCACGCTGTGAATCATCTATGATTTTGTCTTTCATTACTTAAAGCCCTCCAGATATTTCTACCATGCCACACATTCTTCTTTAAAAGATTTTAGTTTCTATTTATGGCCTCGAGACCTGAGCCTGGAGTTCTAACCCTGACCCCAGCTTCTCATTTCTTGTGTGGTCAGGGTGAATGATGTCACTCCCCTGGGTCTTCCATTGCCTTGGCTGTGTGTATGTGTGTGTGTGTGTGTGTGTGTGTGTGTGTGTGTGTGTGT
>NW_008350120.1:2317491-2319829 GCF_000622305.1 Nannospalax galili
GTGTGTGTGTGTGAGATCCACTCCCGCGACTGTCCCTGGAATGTTTCAGTGATTCCATGCAAACCTAGAGGACAGCTAACGAGACCCGTGTCAGTTTGCTGGGCTGCCTGAAAGTGCATGCGTTAGATAGCTTACCCAGCAGCCCAAGACCCAGGTGTCAGCAAGCTCTGCTCACTCTTCAGGAGCAAGTTGGGGCCTGGTCCCAGGTCTCTCCACATCTGCTGCATCCTTCTTCCTGGGAACATCACTCTACTGCACACAGTGCTGTCCCTTGTGTCCATCTTTGCCCCTTATATTGGATCAGGGGCCCACCCAACCCTGCTGTGATCTGGTCTCAGCCTGTACTCCAATTAAGTACTCCAGTCCTATTTCCAAATAAAATTACATCCTGAGGTTTTGGGATCAGCACTTCATTACATGAACTTGGACCATGCTCCTCAACCCACAGCAAGGCCCTCAAATACAGACTGCCAACATCAAGTGCACAGGTGCCTTGTTACCTAGAACTGCTGGTACCCTCCACACTCCTGGGGCAGTTGCCCCGTCCTTCTGTCTCTGATTCCTCATGTGTAAAGGATGGTGCACGGCTCTGTGGATGGAAGGACAGAGATGGGAGCCACACAGGCAGGCCTGAGCAGTCTTGGGTATAACAGCCTGCTTACTGTTGGCTATTAGAAATCAGACTCTGAGTCCGTAAAAACAACATGCCCAGTGGCTCTACGTCATGGCTCCTGGGAGCCCATCCTCCTCCAGGAGTCTCTAGAGAACGTCCGACTGATCCTCTGTCTCTTGGAAACTTGTTGTTGGAGGTGCAGCGCAGGCCTTACCCTACACCAGGTCTTTATAGCTTTTATGCCTTTCTGAGTGCATAAACTCATCATAACTCCCATGGTCCTGGTTCCTCCTGGGCAGGGCTTTGTCAGAGTGGCCTGCATACCCAGCATGCTTCAGTCTGAGGGGTAGGGCCTTGTCAGTGCCCTGCGTACCCAGCATGCTTCAGTCTGAGGGGTAGGGCCTTGTCAGAGTGCCCTGCGTACCCAGCATGCTTCAGTCTCATGGACAGGGCCTCAAAGCCACTTTTGTTGACAAGTGGCCGGTAGGCCTTTTCTTTACAGACCCAGTACAAAATGAACAAAATGAAACAACCCAGAACTTTAAGACAGAAAACGGCTGGCTTCAGAAGAGGGTGGAGCCTCTGTCACAGCACATGTTGGATACCCAAGAAGCTGGATCTGGCTGGTGTCACCTAACCAGTGTCTTCCAGAAACACACTTCCAAATACCCTCAGCATCCTTGGATGTGGAGTGTGCAGAGGAAGGGAGCCACGCAGACCCCACCCCTCAGCAGGTCACCACACAGCACCCCCTCTTGCAGGGAGAGGACTAGGCTGTGAAGCCCCTAGCTCCCTTTCAGCATGCTTAATGACACCCATTATTTAAAGTGCCATGTTCCTTTGGAGGAGCGGGCCGAGATAAATAAGCCATAGTGCGTCTGGGCCATTGTATTTATTGATTCATGAGTCTTCTTGTAAAGCAGGGGAGAAAAGAAACAATTATAGGCTGAAAACATTTTAATTTTTTTAAGTGGAGCCATTAACTTTTACACTTGAATGATGAATCAAAGTGGTGGCGCATTCTGCCTGGAAACCCCCCAGCCTCCTGCCTGCACTGCGCCAGCGGCCTCAAGTTCAGGGGTGAAGCATTCTCTGTGCTGATACAGCATTTGGCCCCACACCTCCGTTATTTGTTTGCCAGCTGTGTGGTCTAAGGCTGCTTTCACCCAAAAGTGTCTGGCCTGAGCCCGGGGCTCCTGGGAGGTGTCCGGCTTCTGGCCTGTCCTCCTGACCTGAGGGTTTTTGCTACATGCTGGGCCGCTCCCTATTGCCCAGGCTGAGGTGGGGCTTACCATGGGGCCTGGGACCTGGGGCTTCTGAGAAGATGGAAGGTCAACATGTGGAGACTGGATCCCTCCTATGTGCTTGAGACCAGTGGAGACGGGACCCTGAGCCTGGGTAAAGTCCTCAGTCACCAGCCCTGGGCTTGTTAGCCATCTTGACACAGGGTGGTACTGTCTCAGCTGTGAGGGCTGATTGGAGGCTCCATTCCTGGAAGCCTCCTGGGTGCAGCCGCAGGGCTGACTTTACCTGTCCCTTGTCATAACAGACTAACTCAGCAGAGTGGTCCCCCTTTCCCATGGAATATGTTGAAAGGTTCCATACAGATGAGAGAGAGAGAGAGAGGGAGAGAGAGAGAGAGAGAGACTGAGAAGGAAAAGAACCAAGGAAAGACAAAGTGGCCTGTTGTCAGGATTCTTGGAGACACAGATTCTACTTCCAAAT
>NW_008350120.1:2321652-2326129 GCF_000622305.1 Nannospalax galili
CCATATCTGGTAGCTCACAATCACCTGTAACTCCAGCTCTGCATCCATTTACCTGCAAATTTCATGATTTCGTCAGTTAGGTTGTACTTTTATAGGCTCAAGTTCTTTTAATTCTTTTAGAAATCAAAGTACCCTCCAGTGACTGGGAGCCAGGATCTGAGCCCAGGCCCACTGGACAGGCTCCCACCCATGGTTTTATTGAAAATGGTTTCTCCAGCTTCAATTGGGGAAGCACAAGTTGGCTCCGTCCTAAGTTTAACAGACTGCCCAGCCTTTTCGCCCCTAGCTCTAGAATAGCTCATTCACCTTCACGATATCCACTGCGTGCCTTCTTTCAGTGAACACTTTGATCAGTTAATTCTCAAGTATACACACATTCATTCATTATCTTTTTGGGTGGAGTACCGAATTGAGGTTGCCAAGGAAACAATATCGGATGCCCAGGTCACTAGAATGCATGGTTTTGCCAGGGTTAATTAAAAGTCATTAGTCCAGACCATGTCCATTTATAAACGTCATTCTTATACTCTTGATAACTGATGTAGGAGGGTCCAGTCCTCTGTGGGCAGTATCATCCCCAGGCCTGGGGGCCTGTATAACTGAGTAAGCCAAGGGAAGCAAGCCAGTAAGTGATGTTTCTCCAAGGACTCTGCTTCAGATCCTACCTCCAGGTTCCTGCCTTGGGTTCCCTTGATGACGGACTGTGACCTGTAAGCCAAACAAACCCTCTACTCCCCAAGTTGCTTTTATTCCTGGTGTTAATCATAACAACTGAGAAACCAAACTAGAATGTTCCTCTAGAAATTTGCTAGGCCGTTGAGACTGAGGTTTTTAATCTGTAAATGAAAGAATGTTATCCTGAGCATCTTCCCTTGGGGAGGATGAGGTGGGCAGGCCCTGCAGGAAGTGGGCGGGAACCAGAGTCCCCAGCCTCACCTCTGCTCCAACTGCCTTAGCACACTGGCCACATGGGCCCAGTCCTGGGGTCTTGGCTCCCACCTAACTTTGCCCTCTACCCATTCACAGTCTTCTGGGTCTAGCCTGCACCCCAGGCAGAGGTCCTCAGTCTCCTGCTGATCTTCTCCCTGGACCCTGCTGGCAACACGAGCAGGCTCTGACATTATTTCCTTTTTTAAAAATGGGAATATTCCATACCTCATTGGCAGGTTACATTTTACTTTTATTCATGTGTCTCTGTCAGCATGTGTATGTCAGGTGTATGTGGTACTCATGGAGGCCAGAAGAGGGTGTCAGATGCCCTGGATCTAGAGTTACGGGTAGTTGTAAGCCACCTGGTGTGGCTGCTGGAACCAAATTGGGGTCCTCTGGAAGAGCAGGAAATGGAACTACTAAGCCATCTCTCCAGGCTTGACATTTCTTTTTAAAACTGTTCTGTTTCAGGGTTGGAGAGATGGCTCAGCCATCAAGAGCAATTCCCAGCTCCCACATGGTAGCTGACAACCAGCCTTAACTCCAGTTGCAAGGGATCCAACATGGCTTCTGGCCTTGGCATGCCGTGAGTGCATTTACACACATTCAGGCAAAACAGCCGCAACACATAAAATAAAAATAAATAAATAAACCACGAAGACCTCTTTTGTTTCCTTTGAACTAACCTGTACCACCTCCTGTACCCGGGTTAGGTCATGTTGTGTGATGCCTGTGACCCAGAATTCTTGGGGCCCAGACACAAATCTCTACAAACCACAGCAAAGACTTATTCTATCAGTTCCTGTATGTTGGGCACCATGCTAGGTTACTTACATGCACAAGAACATGTGTTAAGCTGCTTAACAGAACAACTGTGTTTATGGGTCTTTCCCACTTGGGGACACTGTGGGATAGTGTGGTCTAGGAAGCCTAACTCTGGGAGTCTCGTCTTATATCCACATTGGCTACTTGCTTTTCAGTGACTAAATTTGGGATAAAAATAGAATTTATGGGGCTACAGAGATACCCTGTCTCAAAAAGACCAAAAAAGAAAAAAAAAGAAAAATAGAATTAAAATTTTACAGTGCATGTGGATAACTCACTTGTCCGCTTGATACCCCTGGGAAGAGGGAACCTCGACTGAGGCATTGCCTCCATCAGATGGGCCTGTGTCCATAAGTCTGTGAGGCATTTCTTGATGACTGGTTGATGTGGGAGGGCTCAGCCCACTTTGGGCAGTGCCACTCCTGGACAGGTTGCCCTGGGTTATATAAAAGCAGGCTAAGCACAGGCCGGAGGAGCAAGCCAGTAAGCTTCATTCCTCCATGGTCTCTGCTTCAGCTCCTGCCTCCAGGTTCTGGCCTTGACTTCCCTCAGTGACAGATTGTGACTTGGAAGTTGTAAACTGAAATAGACCCTTTCCTGTTCAACTTTGTTTTGGTCCCTGTTTTATCACAGCAATAGAAAGTAACTAGGACACAGTAAGAAATAACGTGTCTAGTTGAGGCAGTTAGCTAGGTGCAGTGGCCAGAGAGAGCCATGCTCGCTCTCCTAGTTGGCCAGCATTTGTGAAGAGTGAGGGACCAAAGGCAACTTTTGCAGCTTGGGGACAGAGATAAGCGAGTAGACCAACCGTGAGCCTGACAACCCGTGACCCTCTGCAGGGTGGCTCACGCATACGTTAGGAGTGACGGGGCTGAGACAGGCATTTGGACAAGGCTAGTAGAGGGCAGTGGAAGTGGGTGATCAGATTGGACAGTGGTACTCTCAGCAACTCTAATTAGCAGTAACAGTGGGTTCCGTGAGTCTTCTGTGAAGTTCTAACAAGACAACGAACTCTTACTGCATCTATACGTTGCCATGGACAGAGGCGATGAGTAGGCGAGGCATGCCTAGTGTAGCTGTTGCCGTTTGGCTTTTAATGGAAAATCAATTTATTTCAGTGTATGAAACCATCAGCACTCAGTGGGCATCAGCCACCAACCTCCGCTTTTTTTCTTTCACTTCTGTCCTGCCCTGCTTGGGGAAGAGACTCTTGTCTTACGAACTGTGAAGCCTCTCGGAAGTGGCGTGGGCCGTGCTCGGGGGATGTTGCTTCAGCCCTCAAGGAACTTCCCATCGCTCATGAAGTCCTCAAGGCCCCTGTGTTCGGTGATGGAGCGCGGCTTTGTGTGGTCCACATTCTGGTAAGCCTCTCAGAGTTCCCTGGAGGCCCTGCCTGGTGAAGGGCTGGCTGGAAGGGCAACACAGCAGGGCCCAGGAAATGAGGCAGCATTTTCCATTCTAGAAAGGAAGCTCGTGGCGCCGGTGGTTTATGGGTCACATTGACTGTGATGTGCCACTTCTTGGTCAGACACTGTTCTGCATGGTGCCGGGAAGGTGTTTCCTGGGTGTGATCAGGAGACCGTGAATACAGAGCACCCTCTGTCCCAGTTTGTTTCCCCTTGCTGTGATAAACAGCATGACCATAAGCAACTTAAGGGAGGAAAGGATTTATTTCATCTCACATGTTATAGCCCATCATCAAGGGAAGCCAGGGCAGGAAGGAGCTCAAGGCAGGACCCTGGAGGCAGGAGCTGAAGCCGAGACCACTCGCTGGCTTGTTTCTTCTGGTTGTTCAGCTAGCTGTACATAGGCCCACCTGCCTAGAGATGGTACCACCCCAGTGGGCTGGGACCTCCCCCATCAATTAGCAACAGGTCAAATTGATATAGGGTCCCTCTTCCCAAGGTGATTCTGGGTTTGTGTCAAGCTGAGGTGAACCGCAGTGACCATGATGGTTGAGAACCAGCTGTTTTGAGAGAACCTGTTTGTCCTAGTTCTGGGAGCTCTTCTCTGTGGACACTGGCTAATGGAACAAATTGCTATTCTCCTCTTAAGTACCATCGAATTCATTTTGCAACAAATACTTGTGGCCTCTGGACGCTGAAGAGCTGTGTGGAGCGTTTGGAGCTACTGCGATCAGACAGAGAAGTGGCAAGATCTGTGCTGAGCCACTCAGGACGGAGCTACCTTTCCCTGAGCACTTCACCCACAGGGTTGAGTCTCTTGCCGCCTGCATTTTTTGGCTTCACAGTGTCAGCCTTTCCACTCTCTGTAACTTCCTCCTGCTCTCAGGACTGTCTCTCTCCCCAGGGCCCTGGCAGGCTAAAGTCAGGCCCCCGACCTGTGATTGTTCCCCAGCGTAGCCTTGTTTGGAACAATAGAGTCCCTTTTAAGATGGTGCCTGGCCATAGCTCTCCAAGTCACAGAGAGTGAGAGAAGGACTCCTCGCCGCCATTGACCCATCCAGCAAAGGGATGACCATCTCTCCTAACCCTGCAACTGGTTTGGAGTCTGCGAGCACTGTGGGCTTATCTGTCTTCCTTTCAGTGTGCTGCTGCCCTTTTCTCTGCATTTACCAGCCGTTCTACCCTTCTGTGAATTTCTGAAGCTCTTCCTCTTTTTCTGTTTTTTGAGACAGGGTCTTCCTGTAGCTCCAGCTGACCTGGAACACGTATGTAGACCAGGCTGGCCTTGAACTCACAGAGATCCGCCTGCCTCTGCC
>NW_008350120.1:2326191-2333948 GCF_000622305.1 Nannospalax galili
TAGCCCCCGCTGCCCAGGACCACGTAGTCAGCCCAGGCTGCCCTTGACCTCACAGAGACCCGCCTGCCTCTGCCTCCCGAGTGCTGGGATTAAAGGTGTGTATCACCACGCCTGGCTTTTTTTGAAGTCTTAAAAAAATATTTATTTTTATTTATGTATGGGTGAGTGCCTGCATGTATGTATGTGTACCATGCGCATGCCTTGTGCCTGAGGAGTTACATGTGGTTGTTAGCTGCCATGTGGGGGCTCGGGAACCAAACCCAGGTCCTCTGCGAGCACAGCCAGGGCTCTTGATCACTGACCATCTCTCCAGCCTCATTCTTTCTCATACTGACTCTCCTTAATCTGGTTTCATGGAGTGTCGCCTTCCACTTTCCCATCTCACCTAGAAGTTCTCAGTGGCTTCTGTAAAGAATCAGGTTTTCACTGCGAAGAAAGAGGCGAAAGGAGTCTGCTGCACTGACTCAGTCAGGTGTGTGTGCTGTGTATGCACATGTGTGTGTGACAGGGTATGCATGAGTGTGTGCATGTGTACAGCCTATGCAAATGTGCACGTGTGTGCTTGACACTGTGCTCATGAAAGTATCCTTGCACGTGACAGTGTGTGCTTGACAGTCTATTCATGTAGCCAGTGTGTGCATATATGCTTGACAGTGTGTGTGTGAGTGACAGTGTGTGCATGGCAGTGTGTGATAGTGTGTGCATGGTAGTGTATAGATGACTGTGTACACGTATTACAGTGTGCTTATGTGTGTGCATATAGACAGTGTGTGTTTGGTAGTGTGTGCATGACAATGTGCATATAGACAGCATGTGCATGTGTGCTTGACAGTGTGTGCATGACAGCATGTGCATGTATGTGCATGACACTGCAGGCGTGTGTGCACAATCGTGTGGGCAGGCACTGTCTGTGTGGTGGGGAGGTATGATTGAAATAAAAAATGATGCCATTAATAAATGAGGAGGCACTTTTAAATTAACAGCAGCCTGAGATTGGAGGTTAATTCTTTAAATGTTTTCTAACAAGAAAAATGAAACGAATGAATTGTGACAACTGGGAAGTAATGAAGACCTTTCGGGGATGGCGTCTTGCCAGAGGCAGATAAGGGAATTCTCAAGAGCTCTGTACAAATGTAGATCAGCGGGCTGGGAGGCCTGCATCTTCAGGCACTAAGGGAATTGGCATGCTCACTTTCTGAAACCAAGTACTCATCTCTGAAATGTCTTCAAGGACATGCTGAGAAGGGGCAGCTCAGCTGCGAGTCATCAGAATGCCAGGTTCCCAGCTGGCCTTGCCAGCCCAGCCCATCCCCATCACCCATTCTGATGGGTGTCAAGGGGCACAAGGTCAAGGGCTGTGTCTCTGTCCATCTGATGCTCCTGGGATACACAACCTGTGGATGGTGGCTGGTGACCACTGGAACACATGGTTGGGGCTGCTGACCATGTGGAAGGAAGGAGAGGATGTAGGGGACTGGAAGTGGGGGGCTGTTTAGTCGGAGCGGGAAGGAATGGGCAGTGGTTGTGGGTGCATTGAACGCCCCACAGCAGGACTGTTGTGTCTGTACTGCTGGCTGTGGGTGTTTGCCTCTGAGGCACTGACCTGTGTGCACACTCCACTTCAGTCTGTGGTCAGTGTGTTCCAGTCTGCCACCCGAACATCATGGTCTGTTTCCTGACCATGCAGCCCACGTTCTCTTCAGCTCAGTTCATCCTAGCTCAGTATCAACCCTTGGGGGGCAATGGTGGCCCCTCAGCCTGCCCTGCCTCCTCCCACCCGCTTCAGTCCTGGCTCTCTGCCTGACATATCATTGCCTGACTCTCTGGGTCTAGTGAATACCTTGCTGGTTCAGTTGTCTTATATTTTAGTCTGTAAAATCTAATTACAACAGTAATCATTACAGGCAACACATTTATTGTAGTTACAATGAGCCGGGTACATACAGGAATCCACTCACTCCTCCTTTTATAGATGAGGAAATTAAAGCCTAGACATTTGAGTGACTTAGGCAAGGTCTCACAGCTCAGGAAGGGCTGTACAGGATTTATGAGGTATAGGCTAGCTTTATGGCACGCTGCATGGTGCTGTACTTCCTCAAGCACAGGGTGAAGGACCAGGAGCCCAAGGGCTCAGTAATGAATGTAGAATCAGCGCTTGAAAATGCCCAGCAGGCCAGAAAAATGAATTTCATTTTGTGACCTGACTCCTTCAATCTCACACAAGCTTACCTTTGGGAGCACGTGAGAACGGGGTGCTCCAGGCTGTAAGCGTCTTCAGTGTGGTTCTGTGTTGAGTAGGTTCCCAGTCTGAGGCCAGCACTTGCTCCCACACACCTGCTCCCATGCACCTGCTCCTTCATGCCTGTTCACCACGTGGTGGGCTGGTGGAGACGGACCACAGTCGGTAACGATGCTGCTTGCTGTTGGGCGTAGCTGCTGCTTAGGGCTGAACTTCCAGTTGCCTGGGATCTTGGCGGGTGGTTATTTTTTAATTTAAGTCATGTGACCTGGCAGAGGTACTCTGAAAACAGGATAACAAAATTTTCATTTTTCTTCCAGGTTGTTCTCCATCCTATTGTATGGGAAAATCCTCTGAGAACTTGAAATAGCAGAGTGAGGGGTCTCCACCTCAGCAGGAGAGTCTGGAGTGTAGACAGTGTAGGGATAAAAGAACAGGGCTGGGGCACTAGACTTAAAATGATTATTATTTAACAGATTTAAACTCATTTTAATTTTATGTGTATGAGTGTTTTGCCTGCAAGTGTGTAAGTGAACCTGTGCATGCAATGTCCACGGAGGACAGAAGAGTCAGATACTCTAGAACTGGAGTTACAGATGGTTGTTAGCCACCACGTGGGTGCTGGGAACAAATCCTGCCCTCTGTGAGAGCAGCCAGTGTCTTAACCACTGAGCTATCTTTCCAGGTCCAATTTATTATTTTTGTCTTTCTTTGGGGACAGGATCTCATATATATGTATGTCCTGGAACTCCTGAGATAGCTAAGGATGACCTTGGACTCTTGAAACTCCTGTCCTCACCTCCCACATGCTGAGACTATAGGTGTTTACCACCACACTCAACTACATAGTTATAATTTTTGTAGTGAGATCATTTAAAATGTACTCTCAGTAATTTGAAAATATTAAAGTTATTAGTTATAGCCATCGTCATGTCGAGATCTCTTGGACTTATTCTTTCTGTATAACTGAAATTTCATGTTCTTTGGCCAGGGGATGGTAGATACGGATTGTGAACTTGACAAGGTCTAGGACCACCTAGCAGATGAGTCTCTGGTCATGTCTGTGAGGACGTTTCTAGAGTGAGTTAATTGAGGTGGGATCCAATATAATTGTGGATAGCACCATTCCATGGACTGCAGTCCTGAATAAAAGGGATGAAATGCACTGGGTGTTAGTATTTATCTCTCTGCTTCCTGACGGGGGACATGTGACCAGCTACTTCATGCACCTACTGCCATCCTTCCCTGCCAGTATACACTGTAACCTTCTTTAAGTGTTTTGAACACAGTAATGAGAAAAGCAATGAACACAAAATTGGTACCAGAAGTGGGGCTGCTGCTGTGACAAGCCTTATCATGGGGATTTTAGGCTCTTTGAACTGGTTTGTGGGAGGACTGTGGAGGAGGGGAGCTCCTTCTGGGTGCTGTTCTGTCTCCCTGCTCTGTGAGCCATGATGGGGCTGCATGAGCACTTCCTGTGCTAGACCCGAATGCTTCCTGGTCATCTGAAGGAACTGTACGTCACTGTCATCATTCCTTCTACTCAGGGGAAACTAAGGCAGAAGGAGGTGTTTAATCCATGTACTTAGTAAACTGTGTTGATTTTATTTACTTATATCTGAAAAGCCCTAAGGAGTCCCATTTTGATTTTTGTTGTTTTTCCCATTATCCAAGCACAGTAATTCTAGTTTCTATCTTCGCTGTTTGTGTGAGGACAGGCAGCTCAGTAATATTTTGATGATTTTCTTAAAGGTTAATTTAATTTTTAGTATGTATATGAATAATTGCTTGCATGTATATTTGCATACCACATGCATGCTTGGTGCCTGCAGAGGCTAGAAGAGGGTGTCAGGTCTCCTGGAACTGGAGTTACAGATGGTCGTGAGCCACCATGTGGGTGCTGGGAACTGAACCCAGATCCTCTGCAAGAGCAACAAGTTCTCTTTACCTCGGATCCATCTCTCTAGCCCCTATTTTAATGATTTTGTGAACAGTGGTGCCTATAGCCTATTCAGTGAGATTTTGCTATGGTTGGTTTAAGAGATGGGGCTGCAGGGAACCGTCTGGGGCACTAATAAGTATTTGGACAATATGTGAACAACCCCAGAACACAGAACCAGTAGCTCTGTGCTCATACACAATGACATTATTCATGCCAGGGCAGAGTCCTAAGAAAATTAATCATCAGCAATCCTGAGTAGGGCTCAGGGCACTGCATGAATGGATCAGTTTGAATACAAAGAGTAAGGTCATTTCTCCCTCACCTGTTAAATGTGCTCTAAAGACTGTAGTGCGAGGTACCCATTGCTTCTCCCCACTGGCGTTTGTAGACATCCCCTCTTGTGTCTGTATCTCCTGCCTTCTAGCGCATACAATCTCAGTTCCTCACATGCCCAGCTTCCCAAGTATCAGAAGATTGTCCTAGTCAGTTTGCAAATAGGTGTGCCAGCTCAGATACAGGACACCCAGGCCAGGCTGTTAACTCTGCATCTACTGTGTGAACCTCAGAATACTCCAGCTAAACTAAGATCTCTGAGAGACGGCAAACTATCTTTGAGTATAAGAATATCCCACATGATATTCATGGCACAGACCCAGTGTAGCACGCAACATACTTATGATAAAAAAGTATTCAGGGTTTATATGAAATATAAATTTATCAGGGTGTCTCATGTTCCTATGCTAAATCTCTAGTCATTTATTTTCAACCATATTTGAAAAGACAAGACAGATCCCATTAGTGGTTCAGAGAAATTTCTTGGAAGAAGGGTGTGTGTGTGTGTGTTTGTGTGTGTGAATTATGTGATCTACTGATCTGTGTTTATAGCAATGAGGCTACTGATCTTAAGAATGATAATATGATAGACCACCAGAGAGTGCCAAGTTCTGGCCTCCCTCTGGCCTCCAACTACCAGAGGTCCTGAGAACCCAGGGGGCTTCCTGACAGCCCCTGGATCCTGCCTCTGTGTGGTGGTCCTTTTAATAAGAAGATGCTATACAGCAGTCCCTTATGCATGAAATAACTACCATCATCATGACTTCAGCTGAGCCTGATCGCTAAACATATTCACAATTGGGCTTGTTACAGTTGTGCTCATTTATTAAAGGAGTGCCAAGCAGGGTCACTGAACCCTCACCTGAGTATCCAGCCACTCTTCCCAGCCAACTAGTCCAGCCTTGGAAGACAAAAGAAAAATGAGGAAGAACCCAATAGAGGGATGCTTTTGGAAGCCCTTGTCAAGAAACTCCAGTGGACTCTCAGATGAACATTTGAAAATTGCCCTGTTCTGACTTTTTTCTAGTTCCTGTCTAGAACTTGTAACGCTAATTACTCTTGCCTTTACTTCTCCTTCACACCTGCTATTCAGGATTCAAGGACTTTCTTTTCCCCTTAGAGGCAAGAGTTATACAGTTTGGGAATCTTTTAGATAGACCCACTGAAGGGGTACTCCAGTTGTCTCACTCTGCATCCCTGTTCAGCACGGAAGAAGCCAGAGCAGTCTGCATCCCTATTCCCTATTGGCAATTTGGGTAACCTCTTCAGAGGATGGTGTGATAAGAATAGGAGGTAGGAATTGGCTAGGTAGTTAGGGTAAAAAGACCCCAAAGAAATGTAGCCAGTTTCTTGGCTAAAAGTCAAAATGTCCTTGGGCCTGTTAGCAACATACTCTGTTCCAAAGGCCAAAAATGTCAAAAGTATTTGGGAGCTTGTATCTAATCCTCAAAAGATTTTAGGGTTACCTCTTCAGAGCCGGGAATTTTGGAGGGGAGGGAGTGGACATGGATTTGATCAAAACACCTTATATACATGAAATTCTCATTAAAGTTTTTGTAAACGTTAAAAAACAAACAAACAACAAAAAAGAATGATAATACAAGCTAGGTATGGCGGCCCACGCCTTTAGTCCCAGCCCTTGGGAGGTAGAGGCACATGGATCTCTGTGAGATTGAGTCCAGCCTGGTCTACATAGTGAGTTCTAGGCCAGCTGGGGCTACAGGGAGACCCCGTTTCAAAACAAACAACAAAGAAACAAAAAACTCCAATGAATGGAAACCGCTTTCCAGAATGCTTTCCTCAGGTCCACTTCCTTCCACAAGGCGTGGGAAGCTCTTCTTCCCATCCGAGCGGGCAGCAAGGCCAAATGTACATTCACTGCTCTGACCCCCTTTGGTTCAACCCATGCCTGCCTTACGTCAACTCTCGCCCACTGATTGGCTCACAGGGATGTTTAGATGCTGGGATGTGAGGATCTGGAGGCCAGGCATCTACTGTGTGAACCTCAGAATACTCCTTAACCTCTCTGGGCTCTGGTCCATCCAGGTCTCCAAAGGAGGCTGTGAGTTGAAGTGTGAGGGTTAGCCATCAGGGAAGGAGGCCCTCCCTGTGCTGTCTGACCCCTACCCTCAGCTTTGCAGACTGGGAAAGTCACAGGTCAGGTGTCTATCTCCCTGGCCCTTCCGTGGCTGCCTTCTGATCTTCGGTGGTAGTTCCTGGGCCAACTATCCCAAAGCTGGCCACCAGAGGGCGCCTGGCACCGTGGCCTGCCATCTTCCCCAGATCGGCTGAGGACTTGCTGGGTAGTTTTTGTGAGGTGCTAGTGCTGAGCCAATAATCGACCCCCTAGAGGCCAGTTTTGAGTTGAAATCTTAAGGAAGGGGTAAAAGGATCCACACTAACCCTTTCAGGTTATTTTGGAATCTCATGGAGTGGAGCTGTAATGTACAAATGGGACTTGAGAGATGGAAACTATTCCGTGACTTTACCTTTGTAAACCAAAGTTACCAGAAGAAAGTTGAAGATTCTACAAGACTGACTGACTGAGTAGAATGTCATGATTGTGGAGAGTTGGAATGATACAGATCCGGAGCCAAATTATCTTGGGCCATCTTTAAAGTTAATTCTGAGGTAATAAAGCCTTCTTTGGTTCACCCTTCACCCACTTCATCCTTGGAGAGTAAGAAAAGGTTCTGGTTAGAGACAGGAGAGTCAACACTCAGTTGACCCTCTCAGTAGTGATATCATGCAGGGGCAGATTCCTTCCTACAGTATGGAGTACAGGTGTATCTTTGTAATACAGAATACCAGTGTCCTGTCTGTCCCTCCTGACCCCATCAGGACTGCTGAGAAACAGATCATGTCAGTGTTGTCTCTGTTCCTCTTGGCACAGACACAGAGACACAGAATTTCACGTGTATGTGTGTGTGTATGTGTGTGTGTGTGTGTGTGTGTGTAGTTAGGCAGGAGCAGGCATCAGGGCCTCTGAGGCCACAACTGTCTCTTGGGCCCGCACAGCCTGCTCTAAAGCGTCCCTGCAGCTAATGTCAAAGGCTCAGCTGACTAGACACACAGCTTCGAGGATGGAGTTAACAGACATGCTAACTGTGGTGGCCTTCCCTGGCTGCCTATTCCCAGCCTAGCCTGGGTCCCAGATGTGGCTTATTTCTCCAGAAAGCAATTGATACTTTGCAACCCCAGGGTCAGAGCACTTTCCCTCTGAAGATTACAGATGGCAGAGTA
>NW_008350120.1:2334476-2360250 GCF_000622305.1 Nannospalax galili
ATGTATGTGTGTCTGTGTGTGTGTGTCTGTGTGTCTGTGTGTGTGTCTGTGTGTGTGTGTCTGTGTGTCTCTCTGTGTGTTTATGTGTGTGTCTGTCTGTGTGTGTCTCTCTGTGTGTTTATGTGTGTGTGTGTGTCTGTGTGTCTCTCTGTGTGTTTATGTGTGTGTGTGTGTGTCTGTGTGTGTGTCTGTCTGTGTGTCTGTGTGTATGTGTGTCTGTGTGTGTGTGCCACCTCTTTTCATGGCCTGTGCAGCCCCTTCCATGGAGACCAGAGACTCCTCCACGGTCTCAGTACCTGCAGGCTCCTGGCCACAGCAGCTGCTGCAGTCCCAAAATCCTCAGCTGTCTTTCAACTCGGTGCTCAGCAATAAGAGGCCGGAGATGATCTGTGGTCACAGGGGATGCTGGGAGAGCAGGTGGTCTCAACATCTCTGCTGAAAACCAAGACTAGACCCTTCTGAGTTTCGGGGAGCACAGTGCGGCTCTCCTTAGCTAACCCCTTCCTAGGGGCAGAAAGGCTCCCTGGTGCATGTGTGTACCCAATCTCTGTCTCCTCATCTTCTCTGTTTATCTAAGGACACCGGTTGTACTGGATCAGGACCCACCCTGAGGACCTCATTTTAACTTCATCGGTTTTTTTTTTTTTGTTTTTGTTTTTTGTCTTTTTGAGACAGGGTTTCCCTGTAGCCCCAGCTGTCCTGGAACTCACTAAGTAGGCCAAGCTGGTCTTGAATTCAGAGATCCGCCTGCCTCTGCCTCCCAAGTGCTGGGATTAAAGGCGTGCGCCACCATGCCCGGCCCTAACTTCATCAGTTTTTAAATGTATATTTTTATTGAGTTTTTGTACATTTCATGTAATAGATCTTAATAAAATTTAGATCCCCCACCCATGCCCCCCTCGCATCCCTGAATTTCATGCATTCTGTCATATATGTTAAGTCCTATCAGGTCAAGCATTTGTACCTAGATATCCCTCGTGCAAGTTCATCTGCTGGCGTCTAGTCAGCTGGTCTAGAGTCACTCCCTTAAAGGAGGTCCACTGTTGCTCACACTGCAGTGATCGGTTGCCAATGCTTCCTCAGCTCATAGCGTCATCCCTTCTGTGCAGACCCTGTCTCCAAACAGCCATGTTCTGAGGCACTCAGGATTAGGACTTCAATGTATGAGTTTCGGGGGGACCCAATCCAACACTTGGCGAGGGCTGATCACCTTTTCCGTTTTATTTTGTATGTGCACTATGGTTTCGGCGGTTTTCCCTTCCTAACTCATGTTAAAACAGAGTGGAGAGACTGGCCTTTGGCGGGGGTCAGGCCTCGAGGCTGCGCTCTCACGGGTGAGATTAGCGACGAAGGCCTTCACCGCGAGGGGCGCCTCTCCTCTCCTGGCTATGGTGCCGTCTGCCGCAGAACGCAGTGAGAAAGTCCCTGTCGGGACCCGTGAGTTTCCCAGCCGCCAGAGCTCTGAGCCACAGTTTGTTTGCTGTAAGCCGTCCACTCTCGGGTGCTCTGTGGAAGTGGCGCAGGATGAACGAGGACAGTCCCCTCCCTTCTGTCTTTGGGTATCTCTCTCTGCCTGTGTTTTAGCTGTGTGTCTCTTCATGCTTAGATATTTCTCTGCTTATATCTGACTATATCCATGTGTATGTCTATGTATTTGTCTATATGTACATCTACATAGCTCTATGAATGTCTATATGTCTGTGTTTATGTTGGTGTAATTAAAAAATATTTTATTTTTATTATTTTACGGGTCTGCATGTATGTAAGTGCACCTGTGCCATGCAATGCCAGCCCACAGAGGTCAGATGAGAGCACTAGATCCCCTGGAACTAGAGTTACGGATAGTGCTTAACTGCCATATGTGTGCTGGGAACTGATCCCTGGTCCTCTGCAAGAACAGTCAGTGCTCTCAACTGCTGATCCATCTCCTGTCTGAAAGGTCATATAATTTGTAACAGTGACAACATGCACCTGTGGCCATGTAGGTGCGGAGTGGATGTCACTCCTATCCCCAGATCAGCATCCCAGGCTGATGCTCCTGAGAAGGGAGACACGGGGTCTAGCGTACAGACGTTCTACTGTGGACTGGGTGATAGGTGATTCTGACTTCCACATCACAGCTCACCCAAACCTTGTCACCTGTACAGCATCTCTTGTAAGAATGTGTGTGTCCTAGAAGTGCTATGTTCCGTGCCACCTCTTCCATCGTGACAGCTCACCGCAACCATGGCCCTTCCTGACTGAAGATGTTTTCAGCCACGCTCCCCTTCCGGTGGCAAAGTGCAAAATCCACCTGCAGTTTGCCATCCTGAGATGGGTCTGTCCCCAGGACGTGGCATCTTCCTGGAACTTGTGGTGTGAGAGGGGAGGGGGCCATGTGGCTTTAGGAATGCGTTTGCAGTTTGGAAACCATCCGGTAGTTTTATTTGGACACTTTCTAAGAATTGAATTACCTGTGCAGGTGTTCTGGTCAGAACTGCAGATTCTGGGTTTCAACCTGCTTTTCTGGATGATTTATTTAGAACTGAGTCCATAGGACTAACTGGAGCCTGAACTCCATGTAAGCAAAACTAGCTGTTTCCCAGCTCTTCTCTGCTCCTCACTCCACTGCCCTGTGTTCAGTTGCCCTGGACTCTGGTGTTCTGGGCTGTAGTGCTCTGTGTTCTGATGCCCTGGGTTCTGGTGCCCCAGGCTCTGGTTCCCTGGGCTCTGGTTCTCTGTGCATCATAAGAGATGTTCACAGGACTCAAGTTTCTACCCAGCCCATGAAGCTGCTTGACTTGCTCTCAAGACAACACTTAGCTCTCTTAAAGAGTTACATGCTTCTGGAGATTTCTGTTAGAATCTCTTAAGAAGTTCTAAGAGCGGTTTGTCAGCTCAAGAGACCTCACCATGAGCAGTGTTGGAATGTGCCTGGCTGCGTTCATAGGATTCAAGCACTGGTTCCCTGGGCAGCTTCTCCCTGTCCTTGTGAAGCAGGCGGCTTCTGAGACTCCTCAACTCACCCTGTACAGCGTATTTTCCATCCTCTCCTCTGCACCTGACATGTATGTATGTATGTATGTATGTATGTATGTATGTGTGTATGTATGTTTAAATGGTTCTAGGATCAAACCCAGAGCCTCTTTGCTACTGAATTACAGTTGCAGCCCTTTTAAATTCTTTTTATTTTGAGATAAAGTCTCATTCTGTTGTCTAGGCTGAACTTGAACTCACTCTGTAGACAAGGCAGGCCTGGAACTTTCCATCTTTCGACCTCAGCTGTCTGAGTAGCTACAATGACAGACCTGTCATTCATTATGTCCCTAAAGATAGCTACAAGTTCCCTAAGTCCCTGTCACTCTTCATTCCCGCTCTTGGGAGGGACAAAAAGATGTGGGACAGGGAAGGGACAGCATGTCCTGTGGCCCTGAAAGCAGGTGACAGGTGTGAGTGAGGTGTTGGTGCTCACTTGCAGCTGTAGGGTCTCACCTTGCAGCAGATGAAGCTCATGGTAGCTACAGGAGGTCAGGGTAGTTTGAGGGCCATAGGGGAGTGGCAGGGAGAGGTGATGGGGGTCTGGTGCCCCTCCTTGATAGTGGAGGCTGGAGACCTGCATGCTCAGCCTATTGGGGAATGAGACGGGTTGGGAGAATGGTGTGGGTGTGGTAAAGGGACTGGAGGATGGAGTTCGTGGTGGGCATGGTGGAGGAAGGTTGGCCCTCATGGGAGCTCTGGGTTCAGCCTGCTCTGTGGCTTGTCTGTTCCTCAGAATGGAGTTGGCGTGGGGATGGTCAATGTGTCTCACGTGAGGGATTCTACAAGTGTGGTATGGGTGCTGGTGTATCTGAGGAGCTATCTGACTCAGTGGTACAGGATGTTGCTACAGAAACAGTCCACAGATATGACCAGTTTGAGTCTCAGTGAAAACCAGTGCTCTGTTCTATCAGGAATGACACTACACGCGTCAAGGCCCCAGGCTGAGCTGAGCCATCAGCCCTCCTGAATCAGTTGTATGCTGGCTTGTGCCTCTGAGCGTGTCCTGTTCACTGCACCTCCCTCCATGGCTTTTCCTCAGTACCCGTTCATCAGCTGTCCAGCTCTCATCAGTTGGGTAGTTAGCCAGTGTGACAGATGACGGACAGCCCTGACCTTATGAGACTGGCGAAACGGATGGAACAGGTGATCTTTGTAGGTTAGCCCTGCCTGGGAGCAGGCTTTGGTTACTTTTTACACCCTGTGCTATATCAGTGGCTAAATGGTCTTTTGATAGCTATGTTGGCTACACTTGTAGAACACAATCCCAGAACTGAGACCAGGGGCCAGCTCCCCGTGCAGGACGACAAGAGTGTGGGCAGCTGATGCAGAAACTTCTGTTTTCATGTGACAGACGTGTTCCTAGACCTTCTGTTAAAGCTTCCCATGAAAAAAATGCAGACAGAGCCTAATTAGACATAGCCCTCTGTATTTTTTTTTTACTATCCATAAACCGTAGTTTAACAATTAGATATAACCAATGGGTGTTAAAATGACACTGAAAACATGTAATCCATCATGTGAGGGCCAAGTAGGTATTCTAGGATCAACCTCACCTCCTCCATGACTCACTCACTTTCCCTGGAAGGTAGAGATGTGTATGGTAGTATGGACTTCACAGGGCTGGGGGGATGAAGTGAGTTCACCTGTTCACCTGGTCCATTGTAAATGCTCAGTAACTTAGTTTACGTTTCCTATAAAGTGATGAGTCAAGGAAACACGTGCAGATTCCTTCAGGTCTGTAGAGATCGGGGAAGGTGAGTGGAAATTGGTGCTGGAGGAAGGAAAGGGCACAGAGAAAAGAAAGAGGAATGGAAGGCGGCCATGGCCTCAAGATGTAGCGATGATGTCGTCGAGATGCTATGACGAAACCATGATGGCATCAGGCCACCCCGATGGCTACAAGATGGCTGGATCAGAACACCATGCTGATCCCACGATGACATCACCCAGACAGTGGTGCTGGAGAAGGAGATGCCTCTCCTGAAACCACAACTTAATGTTCACGGAGCACAGGCAGTCACGCCTCTTCACGCCACTCTTGAGCCCTCTCAGGCGAGCACTGCCTCCCTGCCTCTCTCCCTTCCCCTCCTTCCTCCAGTCTCTGCATACCATCAAACTTGTGGGAGAGGCGCCATGACACAAACAGGACCAGAAGAAACCAGCTGTACTGTGCGGAGCAGGCAAAGGTTACGGAACTCAGAGGTCAAAGAAGTTTGAGGCATTGCTTTGGGGACAGGCGGGGGCTGGTGGGAGAGCTTCTGTGCTGACAGGCCTGTGGACCACTGAACTGTGCTGTGGTCAGACACACGGGCAGGTTTCAGAGTGTTCCGAGGCTTAAATGAAGACTGCGTGCTGAGAGGGGGTTGCTGATCTTCAGATCAAGGTGCTGTCTCGTGTCCCGGCACAGGTTGCCAGGGGCTGGAATTTCACACAGCTGTCGGAGATGAGGGAACCTCCATTCAAACCTCACTTGTCAGGTTGACAGTAAGAAGATGTAGACTCTAAGGTGCTTATAAGCTGGAGTCTATTCAGTTTTTATAAGGGTAACTGTCCTCATAAGAGATCATTATGTCAAAGTTACTGAATTAATTGTGACAAGGTGGCCAGTAAATTCAATCTTCTAGGGCAAACATTGTTCATAACTCTCAGAGAGCAGGCATGACCTTCTGTAAGAAATGCTCTATCACGTGCTGTTCCTATAGCAAACATCTGAGGGGCTCTCCAGCTGATGCAGATTTAAGGTTATAGGTCTGTTATGAGGACAAATTCTCCAAAGATGTAGGCTGTGTGCCTTAGAGTATACAATCACATTTAGCAGACACAGAGCACATCAAACTTAATCCTAAGACACTCCCTCCTCCCTGGCAGAGAGTCTGTTTTGTTTTGCTGCAATATGTGTTACAACACAAATGGACCTGTGCAAGGGGTGAACAGACATGTGTCCTCATTACAGTGTTGAAATGACACTTACATCGTGGTTTTTTTTTCCTAGCACACAAATCACAAGTAAAAGAAAATAAATAAAACTCAAAGGAAGCAAACAAAATAAAGGAGATGCTAAAGGTATGGATGGAGATCAATGACGCAGATAGAGATAATAGAGGAAATCAATGAAACCGATAGCTGGTTCCAGAGAAGGGCCATAGCGTCGGCCTCATCTCCAGCCAGACAGATTGGGGAGTGAAAAGTCGTGACTGTGAGTAGGAAAGAGAAAGAAAGTTTCAACAGACACAGAAAGGACGGCAGAGTATTAGGGACAATTTATGGCCAAAGATTCTAAGCTTAGATGAAAAGGACAAATTCCTTCAAAGGCACAAATTCCACCAGAACACGTATATACCATCAGTCCATCCATCCTCCATCCATCCTCCATCCACCCTCCATTCATCCATCCATCAATCATCCATCCATCCTTCATCCACCCTCCATTCATCCATCCATCAATCATCCATCCATCCATCCATCCTCCATTCATCCATCCATCCATCAATTGTCCATCCTCCATCCATCCTCTGCATCCATCCATTAATCATCCATCCATCCTCCATCCGCCCTCCATTCATCCATCCATCAGTCATCCATCCATCCATCCATCCTCCATTCATCCATCCATCCATCAGCAGAGGACCCAGGCTTCATGACCCAATTATTATTTCATCGATCAATCATCCATCCATCCATCCATCCATCCTCCGTCCATCCTCCATTCATCCATCCATCCATCAATCGTCCATCCTCCATCCATCCTCTGCATCCATCCATTAATCATCCATCCATCCTCCATCCATCCTCCATCCACCCTCCATTCATCCATCCATCAGTCATCCATCCATCCATCCATCTCCCATCCATCCTTCCATCATCCATCCATCCATCCTTCTATCATCCATCCATATACCTGTGTCCACCACCAACTATCATCTCTTTAGATCTCCCTCTTTCTCATCCAGACGTCTTTATCATCTATCATATATCCAGATATCTGTCTCTATCACTTCTTTATCACCTTTATCCCATGTCATCTCTCCATGTATCTCTGTTTCTGAAATCTACCATCTATCTAGGTATCTACCCATCATCTACTAATCATTGGTTCTGTTTTTCTGGATAACCCCAACTAACACAACAACCGACAGAGATGTGTCCTAGGACTGTGATGGTTACTTAATATTAAATCAGTTTAATTTATCATCATTCACAAATTACAAGAGGGTAAATTCAGTAGAGGTAGAAAGAACACGTTGACAACACCCAGTACTTGCTTCTGACACAAGCACACAGTAACTGTTTGTACAGTGATATCTACCTCGCCTGGGTTCTGGTAATAGTTCCTCACTTGCCCTTGCTGAATCAGTATGGAAGCCCTCCATTGATGCTAGCTCAGGGACCAGCACCTTCCTGTGTTGTTTCCCTTTGCCCCACCCACACCTTCAGGAATGGGTACTTTACTAAACTCTTCTGTCATCTGCTTCTGCTCCTAGAGACAGGATGTCAGCTTGGAAGTGCTAGCCATCAGCCAAGCTGAGCATGTGACAGACAGCACAGGGAGTCTGGACTGGCTGGGAAGCACCAAGCCATCCTCTCAACCAAAGAAGAGGCAAGTATTGATTTTCTGGGGAGAAAGTCTGGGCATTTCCATTTCCTATGGACTGTGAGTGCGTTTTCAAAAGGTACTTGCTTTCTTATGCAAGATACTTTGACAATGGCTAGTCAAGGGGCCAAGATGGTCGGTTTGTCCTTGGAAATGTGGAGTCCTCTTGCAGTTGGGGCTGTTCTCTGGTGCAAATGTTGTGGCCTATGCTTCTGACTGGGCCTTAGCTTGGAGCTGAAGGACTCCAGGTGCTCAGGCTGCTGCAACCCCGTATGGGTGGGGCAGACACAGCGCTTTTCGTGGGCTGCAGGTGAGGCCTCTGTATCTGCTGGAGGTCTCCTTGTGGTGGTCCTGAGCAATCTCCCCGTGAGTGTGCTCCCTGATCCTTCTCGAACCCTGACTGTTATGGTTTATTGGGAGACAATTCATAAAAATCAGATCTATACTGTATTTTCAGGAGCATGTCTAGTGAATCTATAGTTTATAAATGATAACGGCATCACATATATTTCCAAATCATATATACCATCAATACTAGCTGTTTGCCATTCAGTCAATGCTTAGCTTAGAACAGATTTGTTGACCTCTTGGAATTATTTCTCAGACTCTCTGCAGGGATCCAAAGCCCTCAGAATGAGAAATTGTGACCTAGAGAGCTGCAGATTGGCGGACATCAATTGTCTTTGGAATCACTTGTAACTCACGCTGTGGTTTCCAACATGACTGATCAACAGCATCCCTGAACACCCCTTTGCAACACTGATTGCTAGGTCCACCCATACCTTCAGACATTCTCCCTGGGGCCTCTGGTGACCATCACATTTGAGAACAGTGGTTTAATTTGGCCACTGAGAGTTCCCTACTGGGACTGGCACGTTTACATAGAAGTTGGACTTTTAAAATAAAGGTCAGCACTGGGAACCAGTTGCTCAGTCTCAGCAAAGCTAGTGAGCAGACTGGCAGGGCTCAGGGGTTCTAGTTATTTTCACCTCCTGAAGACTTTCCCAGCCCTAGAGAGGTGATGGATTTTAGTCAATGGTCTGGGAGCAGAAGGGACGTGTTACACAGGAGGAGTCAGATATTCTAGAAGTCAGATTTACAGGAAGGACCTCAAGATCCAGTCATTTGTGGTGAGCCATCACAGGACACAACTGCCTGAATGATCCCTAAA
The DNA here is from genome assembly GCF_000622305.1 of Nannospalax galili. Lineage (NCBI taxonomy): Eukaryota > Metazoa > Chordata > Mammalia > Rodentia > Spalacidae > Nannospalax > Nannospalax galili. The sequence goes on from NW_008350120.1 coordinate 2,343,257, forward strand.
CACTCAGTGGGTTTCAAGTGAACACAAAATGAACCTCATCATGCCCATCAAGAATTGGGGGCTAGAGAGATGGCTCAGTGGTTAAGAGTACTGGCTGCTCTTGCAGAGGACCCAGGTTCAGTTCCCAGCACTCATGTGGTAGTTAATAACCATCTGTAACTCCAGTTCCAGGGGATCTGATGCCCTCTTCTGGCCTCCATGGGCATGGGTACATTTACGTGCATGCAAGCAAAAAACCACTCATACATGTAAACACTCATATAGATAAAATAAATAAATAATAAATAAAAAACAAAAAAGAATTGGATGTTGCACTTTGGTCACAGGGCGTGGAGAAATCAGGTTGGTATGTATCAGGAAGCCTTGTCGCTGCTGGTCAGCTTTCATAGTGCTGGAAAGTGCTGTGCAAGCTGCTGGGGAAAGACGTCCTCAGTAGTCTCACCAGCTGTGAATCCTGTGAGTCACAGTAATGACCTCTGTGGCAAGCTATGCCCACGGGGGCAATAGTGTCACAGATGTTATGGCGGGGGGGGGGGGGGGGACACCAGCCACTTTCTAATTGAATTTAAAGTCTCTCCATAGGAGGAAACACATGCCTGGTAATGTAGATCATGGTTGGGGAACTCAAAGTCCTCAGGTGGGAACCTACTGTTATTTTGCTGAATACGCATAGTTCAAACTGTTCTCCAAATTTGTACCTCTATAGGTATAGAGATAGGTATATGCTAATACATACATATATGTGTATGTATGTATGTATAGGTATATATGCTCAGAACTCATCAGAGAAGTTTCTTTGTGGGTGATTAATGAAGAAACTCACAACTGGTCAAAGTGCAGAGAACAAGTGTCAACAGAGGGCCACAAATGGGACATCTGGATCACACCTCCTGTCCTCAAGGCTCAGGGACCACTGAGGAAGAGGAGGTGGAAGGATTCCGAGTCAAATGTTCAGGAGGACCAAAGCAAAACAATGTCTTCTGGATAGGACAGGACCACTAAATGCATGAATTCACAGCAGCTGTGGTTGTCTGCACAAGACCTGCATGAGAACCAGCCAGTCAACATTCTACTATGGAGGGGAGGGGTCCCTGAACCCCCACCCCTTACTGAGGAGCTACTGACAGTTGATGGTGTCTAGGGGAGGGAGAGTCAGTTGTTTAAGGGTGTGGCCCTAGGTAGGTCACCATGCTCCAGTGAATGACCCCACACCTAGGAGTATATGGGCAGCACAAATTGCACTTGGTAAGTTAGAAAAAAAGAGAACATGGGGCCTGAAGAGACAGCTCAGCTGTTAAGAGCACTGGCTGCTCTTGCAGAAGACCCAGGTTCAATTCCCAGCACCCACATGATGCCTAATCTCTATCCATAATTCCAGGCCCAGGGGATCCAATGCCCTCTTCTGACCTCTAATGGGCACTGCACAGCATAGGTGTGCTTACACACATGCAGGCAATACACTCATACACATAAAATTAAAATTTAAAAAGTAATATAAACTGAGAAATTCTCCTTTCTAATTAATCAAAAATTATAAATATTTACATTAAAAGTGAATATATTTTAATATGGCTTCTGGGGGAGGGAGAATCAGTTTTCTTTAAGGGTGTGACCATGCTGCAGTGATGGCCCCACACCTGTGAGTATATGGGCAGTGCAAATTGGACTCAGTGAGCTATTAAAAAAGAAAGGAGGACACGAAGCTGAGGTGGTGAGGGGGTAGGGGGTTGATCTGGGAGGAGTTGGGGGAGGAGTGAGAGGTAAATATGATAAAAATTTATTGTGTGCGTGTGTGAAATTCTCAAATAATTAATGAAAGTATTACATTTAAATAAAAAGGAAGACTTGGGTATTATCACAGCCAAACTGAATCTGAGTTCATCGATCTGCCATTGCTAGAGTATTGGTCAGCTGTCAGAAAGGTTAATTAAAAAAATTATAGGCACTATGGGAAAATGCTTATTATATAGGATGAAGTGAAAAAAAATTAGGGTCCGAAGCTGCTTGAAGTTGATTTAGATTCGTGTCTAGATCCATACTCACTCAGGCCCAGTCTAGATAGGAACGCATATATGCATCTATATTTATGAATTAATATATATTACTATGATGTAAATATTGAGTTATTGAAAAGAAAAGTAATTTTGTGTGGAAAGGTTGCTCCTGTCTGAAGAAATAGAGTAGGCTGGATCACAGTGAGGTTTTTTTTTTTGAGACAAGGTATCACGCAGCCTTGGCTGGCCTCCAACTCACCATGTAGCCAATGATGGCCCCTAGCCCTTGATCCTTCTGCCTCCATTTCCCAAGTGCTGGGATACGGAGTAACCACCAAATCCAGCTTGGTTATCAGTTGTCTTTGGACCCAGGGCCCTTGGACCTCATAACATTCTTTGGGGAAACGGAGTTTAGTTTTCAGCAAGCACACCTGATTTTTAGATGATTTTTTATGCTTTCATTTCTTACCACCGTTTTTACTTTCCACCTCTTTTCAGCATTGTTAATGGAACCAGCCGCTAGCTTGGTTCTCAGCCTATCTTGGAAATATTTTTTGTTGTGTCACTGGAGCTGCTGGTGAAGGTCAGGCAGTCTACAGTGCCCAGGACGCCCTGTGGTCCAAAACACACAGCTCATGTGCCCGCAGTGCCTTGGACCCAAGAGGAAGTTTTCGTCTCTTTCTGCTTTGCAGCATTTTAGAGGGCCTGGAGTGTTCCCACCCAGGTAGTTGCTGACCTGGGGAAGCCAAAGTTCGAGACCTACCAGTGAGATGCCCCAACTGCAGAAAACCGGGTGTCCTCCGAGACTGCTGCTGGCCTTGCTCAGTCCTTATCCATCAGCCACACCTGGGACTCAGAGAGGACTGTTTGTTGAGACAGCCTGTTTCCCAAGGTAGCCTGTCTTGCTTGGGCAAACTGGTCCAGGAGAAAGGATGACATAAATCTCTTAAGAATGTCTTAACCTGCACGTAGCCCATGACAGCATACCCGACATAATCTCTGATCATGTCCTCTCCCTCCTTGAAGTAGTCTCCACCCTGTGGGAAGGTTGCTGCCCTCGCTGTGCTGAATAAACACAGCAAGGTCTCTTTCTCTCATTATCTCTGTACTCTGCTCCCACACTGAACTGGTAACCACACTCCCATGGCCAGTACCCCCCACTCATGTATGGAGTCCTCCCTCTTCTGACAGGCTGTGCTCGTTCTCTCTTGGGTGTTAGACTTCACATTCATGTTTGGAAACAGGCAGGACCAGGAGTAGCAAGGGGGCGGTGAGCTTGTGGGGGCCGAGGGAAAAGCCGAGAGGCAGGCAAGGTGCAGAGACACTGCGTGGGCTTCACTTTTCCTCCTGACCCCGACCTAGGTGCTCTTCATGAGCAGAGTAGTCATGTACTCTCTTTGCTCACTGTGAAGGTCCAATGAAGCAGGAGGTGCCGGGGACATCCTAACAGACCACCAGAGCGGCAGCAGCTTATATTCTGTGTGTTTGATAGCGTGTGTGGAGATGCGTTATCTGGACCACCCGTAAAGAAGGGGGTGGTCCACCATGCCAGGGAGGCCAGGTGTCAGGGTTTGTTCTGTTGAGTCATCACCCCAGTTGCAACCCTTCCTGGGGTGGCCACCTCCAGTGGCTAGCTGAACCTGAAGGAGGGCTCTGTACTGTCACATCTGTCCCAGGGCACCCTGTGGGACAGAGTGGCTTCATGGGGGTCTATGTTTGACCTCTTCCATCTCTCTTTGGTCCTCAGATGTTCATGCTCCAAAAGTATCTCTCACTTAGATTCATCTAACATGGGGCAAGGGAAGAGAGAACATTAGAGGACACCCGCAGTTTCTAAGGGCTTCTGGAAGGGACTAGAATGTTGGAGTGACTGACAACAGACTCCACTACGGAATGCAAATGTCAGAGGAGCTTGACACAGAGCCACAGGAAAGTGCTGAGCCTGCGAGTTGGAGTTGGGCTGGGCCTTCCTCCCATGGCGATTAGTCATACCAGGCTGTATATTTCCTTGGCTGTGCGTCTCCTGACAAGATGAAGTGCAGTCCTGACACACGGAATTTTCCAATAAAGATTTCACTGTCTCGTCCCCCTGTGAGGAATGATGAGTGAACTTGATATTTTTCTGTTCAACCTTCATCAATAAAAAATTTTTCTGGTTGGGTTATTCCTGTTGATTCTTAATGAAGTGCCATTTTACGAGGTGCCATTCAGCCTTAAACTTCAGAAAGAGTCAGGGACAGATGCCATGTTAAAGTGGGTGCATTAACTGTGGAAGTGAGTGTGAACGACCAGGTGCAGACATCATCCGGGGACGTAAATACACAGTTCAGAGACTGAACACCCCTCATTCAGAAGAGGATCTATCACACATTAAAGCATAATTACTGGCTGGAACTGGATGTAGATCACTCACTAAACCAGATTCATCAGCCTGACTCTAATTCATTACCTGCTGAACCAGGTATGAACGCCACCCAAGGCTGACATATCGCTGCCTCTTGCAATACCTGGCAGGCAACTGCATTAGAACCACAGCAGTAATGTACCAAATTAGTGACCACCCCTTGACTGAAATATATCATCATGTAATGAAAAACATCATTGTGACAGAGCACGCCAGTTGAAGATGCAATCTACCATATGGCATCCTCCATTTCTGGCTGACTGAACAGGTAGATGGCTGCCACCTAGACTGATGTGGGATGCACAGCATGGCTGCCACGGGCTGGGCAGAGTTGACTTCTTGTCTGTAAGTCAGTTAGCAGTGGTGGCTGCATAAGCCAGTGCAGGTTCCTGCAGAGGGCACTCTGGGGAGGAGGGAGGGTGTGGCCTCAGAGCAGAGAGCAGAGACACTGCAGGCGGCAGGTGCCCTGTGTGTTGTGTTTTGCCTGCAGACTCAGCCTATGGTGCTCCCTGGGCCCCAGGCACTGAAGCATTAGAAGGGTGCTTTCCAGGTGCCTCCCTGGGAAGCTCTTTGAGAATTTCTTCTCTCAGACCATGCTTATCATCATGTATTTCTACCTATTTAACTTCCAGAAGTATGTCAGTGCATATGCTGTGTGTGTGAGTCATGGTGGTGGTAATGTGTGCGTGGTGTTTGCATATTTATGTGCAAGCATATGCAATTAGCATGTGAAGTGATGTGTGTGTGTGTGTGTGTGTGTGTGTGTATTTCAGATAGGACTAGCTTCAGGCCATTGATTTGTTTAGATAGTTGGATCTGAGAAACATGGAGACAAAGGCTGAAGACCAGGCATCTGGAGACCAGGGAACTAGAGACTCAGGCTATAGAGCAGGGAGCTGTAGACCAGGGTGATAGAGACCAGGGTGATAGAAACCAGGAGGATGGAGACCAGGGAGCTAGAGACAGGCTATAGAGCAGGGAGCTGGAGACCAGGAGGATGGAGACCAGGGTGATGGAGACCAGGATGATGGAGACCAGGAGGATGGAGACCAGGAGGATGGAGACCAGAAGGATGGAGACCAGGGAGCTAGAGACTCAGGCTATAGAGCAAGGAGCTGTAGACCAGGGTGATGGAGACCAGGATGATAGAGACCAGGGAGCTAGAGACTCAGGCTATAGAGCAGGGAGCTGTAGACCAGGGTGATGGAGACCAGGATGATGGAGACCAGGATGATGGAGACCAGGAGGATGGAGACCAGGAGGATGGAGACCAGGGAGCTAGAGACTCAGGCTATAGAGCAGGGAGCTGTAGACAAGGGTGATGGAGACCAGGGTGATGGAGACCAGGATGATGGAGACCAGGGTGATGGAGACTAGGGTGATGGAGACCAGGGAGCTGTAGACCAGGAAGATGGAGACAAGGATGATGGAGACCAGGGACATGGAGACCAGGGACATGGAGACCAGGATGACAGAGACGAGGATGCTGGAGACCAGGGAACTATAAACAAGGGTGATGGAGTTCAGGATAATGGAGACCAGGGACATGGAGACCAGGATGTTAGAGTCCAGGATGACGAAGACCAGGGAGATGGAAACCAGGGAGATGGAGACCAGAGAGATGGAGACCAGGGACATGGAGACCAGGATGTTGGAGTTCAGGATGATGGAGACCAGGGAGATGTAGACCAGGAGGATGGAGGCCCTGGATGATGGGGACCAAGGAGCTGTAAACTGGGGAGCTGGAGAGCAAGACTGGACATGAGAACTGCAAGTCTTCTTTGTTTCACAGGTAAGGGAAGTGTGCTTTAAAGAGGGTAATGACTTGGACCCATTGTTTGTGGAGAACCAAGCTCCCCTGTCCTCATGCCAATGGAGAGGCCATTGTTATACAGCATCACCAGAACTTTCAGGATGTACGCAGTGGGTGCCATTCATTACAGCAAGTATCAGGCATGTCAGGCACAAGACTACTGGAAGGCAGACTTCTGCTTTTTATACCACTTGGGCCAAAAGCTATACGTAACCCTAGGCCCTCTCAGTTAGCAGCAAGATACCTAGAAGGCCAGCATTTGAGGCCTGGACAGTGAAGAGAGGTCCTTAAAGAATGCAAACTGCTGGGACTAGAGAGATGGCTCAGTGGTTAAGAGCAGTGGCTGCTCTTGCAGAGGACCCGGGCTTGAATCCCAGCACCCATAAAGTGGCTGACAACCATCCATAACTCCAGTTCTAGGGGATCTGACACCCTCTTCTGACCTCCTTGGGCATTGTATGACATGGCAATACACTCATACACATAAAATGAAAATAATAAAATATTTTAACAAAGAATGCAAACTGCAAACTGCAAAGTTAAGCTTTTTAAAGACTTTTTTTTTTTTTTTTTACAACCACTAGGTAGAGATGGGCTACGGGACCTGTAGTTTCTTGTCTTTTCCAAGAGCTACTCTGGTCATGAGATGTGATTATCTCTGTCTAGCAACTCCATGTTGGAAGAAGAAAGAGGGCGTCATGTGGTAATACTCGTGGCCCAGCAGGGAACAGATCAGACAAACTGTTCTGTGCTGGGGGTTTGAGGAAGCAGCAGGAGATAAAGAAAAGATCTTGTGTCCAGTCTTGATGATGCCATAGTGTCCCATGGCCAGACTAGACAGTGAGAGGAGATTAAGGAAGCCATGGTGACATTTGGAGGATATCCAAAGAGGGTGAGTGACAGAAGACAAAAAGGACCATGAGATACCTGCCGGAGAAAATTCAAAACCAGCACTGAACAAATGGGAGGAGACAAGGTTTCTCCAAGTGAAGAGTTTTGTGGGACATTGTGCCCTAAAGTAACAAAGGTGAGATGCAAGGAGAATTAGGGCATGGAAACATTCCCTGGATTTTAGCATCATCATCGGTACTGTCATTATCACCACCGCCACCGCCATCATGGTAAGTATCATTATCAGTATCATCAGCCTCGTCAGCATTATCATTACCATCAGCCTCAGCAGCAACATATCAGCATCAGTACCATCAGCCTCAGCAGCATCATCAGCATCGGTACCATCAGCATCAGTACCACCACCAGCATCATCATCATCAACCTCACCATGATCATCATCATTAACATCTTTACCTCTAACCCCAGCACCATCATCATCCACCCTTGCACAAAGCAGACAGAATATAATACATTTGTATGATTTTTTGAGACACGGTTTATTATTTTCATATTATAAACAGCATAATGGGGCCCAGGGGATTAGAATCAGGCCTCTTGATTTCAAGTGATGTGTGTGATGTGAGATGGTAAAGTGGAGTCCAGAGTCCATGATGCGTGAAGAGGATACATGTGACTGTCAGCTATAGGCGTCCTCTGAAGACCTGGCCCCTGCTGCAGCTGTGTGGACTCCAGTCATTGACCATGGATTAGTGTTGTGTGAGAATTTTTCTGGGGAGATGTGGCACAGGCATTTATTCATCCAAGATAGGACACCAAGGACAGATCGAAATAAGGATTTCACAGAAGTCCAACTTGGTGAACCAGAGAGTTTATTTAGGTTATGTACAGGACTACGGGTGAAGGGTTCCTTACAGGGGCTGGGACAACTCAGAAGCAGCTGCGTTATGAAGATGCCATTCCAACATGGTTGACGCTCATGACAGTTATGACCCCAAACTGCATGATTTGCAGGAAGCTCAGCAGGTAGAGAATACCCTCCAGTTAGCTCCGTTGTGGGAGACCTTTCTCTCTCGTTAGTTGTTTGCTGCTTCTATAACGGTGGGGAGGGGCCTTGTGAATCTTGTTTCCCCTTTCCCAGACTTGCAGGTTTGTTTGCTTCCTGACTCTGATGAACTCCCCCTCTTCCCTCCTGGAGGGAATCTTTCATCTTAGAACTTTCCCAGTCTTGGAGCTTCCCTCTCACTGGCCCCCAGGAAGGAGCGTTTCAATGCAGAGGAAACTGCAATGAGATGGTTACCTGGGGCAAAGCAAGGAAACAGGAAGGAAGGAAGCAAAGACCAGGGTTGTCATCCATGGCGGGACCTCATGCTAGGATTTCCCAGTGTGGGCAGTTTTCTACAGATGGAGAAGATAGCAGTACCCACTCGGAAAGTTATTAACGAAAGCACAAAAAGAAAGTCAGTGAGGGCTGGTGCCACGGTGCCCTCTCCGCCTCCTTTCATTTCACTTCCTCCTCTCTCTGTTTCCTCCTCCTCCCCTTCTTCTCCCCCTCCTCCTTTTTCCCTCCTTTCCTCCCTCCTCCTCCTCCCTCCTCCCCCTCCTCCTCCTCCGTTCTACCTTCTTGTCTTACATTCCCTCCTAACCCTTCCTCCGGAGTCCCTCCTCACTTGTTACCTTTATTCTTTGCTGGGACAGTGCAGGAATGGTCACTGTTGGTGGTGGCTGGGTAGTTAGTAATTGGGATGTAGTCTAGTGTGGCCAGCTCAGACTCACACCGATAGACAAGGGCATAGCACGTCTCACATCCAGGAAGACATGCCATTCTTCTGGGTCTGCTGGTTCGGGAATACAGAGAAGACCCTTTACCCCATTCCTCCCTGGGTGGTAACTGAAAAGCCACATAGTGTTCAGGACTTGGTAAATTCTCCCTTGTACCCCTCTCCAGGATGAACTTTAATAGTGGGAAGCGCATCACCATATTCTTCCTGTTTGTGGGAAACTGTGCTGTCACTCTGGTGTCAGAGTCTCTGCCGTGGCTCTGCCTGTGACTGTGCTGCTTTTCTGCAGGTCAAATCTGATGGCTTACAGTTCAAATGCACTTTATGGCTCTATTGTATGTTTGTAAAATTTAAAAAGAATTTTATGTGTTTTTTCTTAGTACAAAGTGGTGGATGTCATAATGACATTTTCTTCACGTATGCCATATACTTTTGTTGAGGGAATTAACCCAGGACTGAACTGGCCTATTGAGAAGACTCAAACCATACTCAGGGAACAGAGAAAGTTATTATTATGTGTGGACCCCAGGCTGGGAAAAATATACACCAGAGACACCGCCCCAACCAGAAATATATACAGGGTTTTATAGGGTCTCCAGGTCCTCCCTTGGTAGTGGTCATATGGCTCTGAGACTTCCAGCAGAGTGTTCATGCCCCTCAGGTTACCAAAGGAAATTTAAGCAGCATTTTACAGAGAAGCAGATATTTCAGGCAGGTGTGGGATTGTGACACTTCCCAGTAACACGCGGATGGTGATACAACTTTGACTATTTTAACAAGTAAGACACATGGCAGCAGGTGCTTCCGGAAGGACCCCATGAGGGGCAGCATTCTCCAAGGCGCTCACAGACTGTGGCTTTTGTGGTTGTCTGTCTTGTCTTATTTCCGCCTGGGACGGAGCTCAGCTTGGCCTTTATGATTCGAGTACAAACAGAAGCTTCCAAAGTCCTGAGTGTCCCTTCCACATGTACCAACAAGCATACTTATTACTAGGAGTATGTAAGGTTCTTGTCAAATACATTTGTTAGTGTTTATTAATCTACCACAGAGAACAAAGTTACACTGAGGTCATAGTTCATCAGTTCCGCAATAGGTTAATTTCCCCTCAGTTTGACTGTGTTCACTCCCCATACCCTCCACTGCCCCCACCTCCCTCTAGTTGCCTTCCTCTTCTCAAGCACCCATCCTTTATTTTCTTGGTGTGTGTGTGTGTGTGTGTGTGTGTGTGTGTGTCTTATGGAATCCAAATATTTTTATCCAGAGTCTCATTGTTACCAGTGATTCTTGCTTCCCCAACAGCCTTCCAGTTTCCATGGAACTGCACCATCATATCCTTTTATTGATAACATTCTGCATTGCTGTAGCGCAGTAATTATGTTCATAGGCCATTGTCAGTGCATTTTTTTAAGTGAGTGAAGCCCATACTTTGCTCTCTGGTTACTCTTGGTGGTGTATATCCTGCAACTTGTGGTCCCTTGAACTGTAAGCCAGAATAAACCTTTCCTTAAATCATTTCCTGTCAGGTATTTGACCTCACCCACCTGAGGCTCAGGGACCATCGTGGAAAAGGGGTTAGAAAGATTGTAAGAGCCAGGGTTGGTCCATGAACACAGGGAAGCTTGCTCATGTGAACTTTCAGCAATGGTGACGTCACGCTCAAGACCCATGCCGACTCAGTCAGACAAGGGCCCAGGGTGGAGCGAGGGAAATGGGTGGTGGGCCTGCCCTAGCCTGGGAATGGTTGAAGACTGATTACTGATGGGAGGGGGAGAGCAGACCTTCCTTAAGAACTCTAGATAGGCTGACTGGACACCAGTGGGTGAACTTGCACTGACGGACAACTAAGTGTCAAATGCTTGATTGGATAGGACTTAGCATGTATGGCAGAATGCATGAGATCTGGTAGAGGCGGGTAAGGGAATGGATGGGTGAGGGGTCTAAATTTGATTAAGAACTGTTGTATCAAATATACAAAAGCTCAATAAAAATATTTTTAAAAACCCAAAACATGGAGAAAAGAAGCATGTACAGGTGCTTCTGTGGTTTAGTCCCTCCTATGGAGGCTTCTGTTGAAGAGGGGTCACAGAGCCATGCTAGTCTTCCTGCAGCAGGCCCACATGCAGGACAGCCTTCTGGGTGCAGTGGGAGGATGACTCTGGGTAGAAACTCAGCTCACAGGGTTCAGTGGGTCTGAGAAGGGGCCCAGGCATCTGAGCTGTATCAGCAGTTCAGTTTAGGGGGTTCCATAGGTCATTTTATGCATAAGGACACAAAGGTTGCATGGCATCCTCCAGTCACAGCTGGTTTGAGTGGTGGAGTCAGTGTTTAAATCTTGGTGACCATGGTTCCTCCCACTGAGTCCCTTTGCCCCTCTTTTACATCCCACTGCTTTGCCTTCCTGGGTGGTAGTGGTGGTGCAGAGCACACCGAGCCTGTGGGATCACTGGCAGTGTGAAACTACGTACCTGCTCAAGCTGGCCTAATGCCATTAGTCATGCTTAGTCACTGTTGTCAGACACAGGAGGTGGCATGATGCAGAGGTACCACTCCTACTTTACAGACTTGAGGGTCCAAGATGGACGTTACGGGCTCAAGGTCACACAGCCAGAGAACGGCTGAGTCTGGTGATGCTGGCCGTTGAGAAGCTGCCCCTTTTGTTGAGCAGATGGTGGACACTGACACTTCTGCCTCCTCAGCAGCCCTCCAGCCTCCGCCGGGGCCTCCTCTCCTGTCACTCTCTGGGCTACAGAGCTTGTGGAAGGTTCCTCTGCAGTCCGTCTTTGCTGGAGTCTGAGGTCCTCTGCAGGTGACACCCTGGATTTATGGGACACCTCTTCTCTGTCTTCCTCCTCATTTCCTCTTAGCTTTTCGAGGTCAGGAAGTAGCCTTTTCCTAGGCCTGTGGGCTCAGTGATAATTCACACGGCCGCTTTGTGGATCTTCCTCTGTGCCCGTCAGACTGTTCTTTTACCTTAAGGTAGAGAGCACATTCCGGGAAGGTACATATATTTTTTTCCAATTGATTTCTTGTCAGGTCTAACAAGATCAATCAAATCATATGGCTAATAAAACTGATTTAGTACTCATAAAGTTCTGTGACATCTCGAGTGTGTGGAGGATGAATGACAAAGGCAAAGTGGCTCCATCTCGTCACCTTCCTGGTCCCAGGAGAATGTGGGAGGGACCCTGTGATTCCTTGTTGAGCCAGTGACAGCAGCCTCAGAACAGGTGGTGCCACTAGACACTTGAAACTAACAGAATCACCCAGGAAAACCAGGGAATACTTTCCCTTTTTATCTTGTGCTGGGAAGCTCTGTTCTTCCTCCACCCCTAGTTTAATACAGAATTATGGCCACACAGCATGACTGGAGTATACCTCCTGGCCTGACCTGATCGAGGTGGGCTTTGGAATTCTAGATAGACCCACAGAATCCTCTGTTTGAACTTGAGAGTGGGGGTAAAGACTGAGGAGCACAGAGAAAGGACGGAGGAGAAGCCCCCAGTGTGTAGCACATCTCATGGATGGAGCGGAGTCAGGATGAAGGTCCCCGAATCCTTTGTGAGGTCCTGGAGGTGTCTCTGTCCATTTCTTCAGTCCTTCTCGGTTGGGTGATTCTTGACACCATCGCCTTCAGGAAACTCATTTCTGTAGATGGCCTTGCGATCTGTATCCAGACGATTAAGTCCATCCCAGCTGAAGCACGATGCTCTGGGGCTGGTCTGTCTCAGCTCCTCTAGATCTTAGCATCAAGATGTTTTCTAGAAAGTAAATGGAAGAGCCACATGGCCCAGGGTTACTGGACTGCAGAGTGATTTCTTAGCCTGGTTTTAGAGCTTTGGGGTCAATAAAGGCGGAGCAGAGCAGCTGCTTCCTCACACGGCGAGATGACGGTCTGCTAAGGCTTTCTAGAGGGTTCTTTTCACTCCAGCACTCTGGAGGGAGGGAGAATAGTCTTTTCTGTTCTGTTATCTGTCACCTAGATGGGTATCTGCGTTTGGTGAGTGGCCTTGAGCCAGACCTGCATGTCCCCAGACATTGATGACCACAGTCCAGTAAAGGGCCCTAGAAAGAGACCCTAGGCCCTTGTGTTAACAGGAATTCCACCTCTGGGCCTCATGCCTCGTCCCCCGCACCTCCAGGCTGAGCTGTCTGTAGCCACTGTGCCCAGGATTCCTAGCTCTGTATTGCCTGTCATGAGCCCATGAGCTTGTTTTGTTTCTGTTTTTTGGGGGGAGGGAGTTCACCTATTCTCAGTAGTGAGCTTGTTGGGGACTGTGAATCATTTCCTTGGTCATCTGGCCATCTCTCTTTTGAATAATGACTAAAAGCTCCTAATGGGAGTGATGTGAACTTGCGATTAATCACAGCGACTCATCGGTGAGTGTCACAACCGGAGGAGGGTTCACAGGCTTCTCTCACAGGCGCTTGGCCCTGCCAGCTGCCGCGTGCAGCACAGGCCTGGTGTCTGGCTGAGCCTGAGAGTGTCCCTTTTCAGTTCCCCTCTGTTCTAGGCATAGCCAACAGTTCTAAGGCAGCCACCCGGAAAACTCTCACCCCAGGGCCAGACGACGGAATCATAAACGCATGAAAGTGGAAGAAATCTCAGCCTCCCCGACGCACCTGACCAACACTGTGACAAATGGGACCAATGCACTGGGCAAATTATTTTAATTGATAAACGACCTGTGAGTTTTGAAGACTAACAGCAGCAAAATATACATTGCAACATTTCCCCAGCAATGGCCTGAAATAAATAGGTCTCCTTTGTGGCAAGAATAGAGTGGTAAATCGGCAGCCTCCAGGAGGAGGCGCTAGGCTGTGATGTCAGTGCTGCCCACAGGCAGTGGCTGTTTCCTGTGGAAGATGGAGCCTCTCCAGGTGTGGGGACCTGGGTCTTCCTGCAGAAGGGCTCCTGGCCAGTTCTTCACAGCTCTTGCATATGACCCCAGTGTGGTGGGGGAGTAGACATTGAGGGAGATGTTAGTCCCCACCTGGGTACCATTTGTGGCTCAGACCTCCACGGTTAAACCCAGAGGAAGGTGGCTCTGGCAGAGAGAAGGTGTGCACAGCTGCACCTCGTGTGCTCTAGCTTTATTTCTGGTGCTGTGATTAGCACTCTAACCAAGACCAACTTAGGGGAAAAAAGGCTTGTTTGACATACAATTCCAGATTAAAGTCTCTCATTTGAGAAGTCAGTACAGGATTTCATCCATGTTGAGTATGTATGCATCCATGCTTACTTGTGTCCATCGCCCTCTCTGCACTTAGGCCAGGACCCAAACCTGGGGAATGATACCACCCACAGTGGGCAGGCCTTCCCACTTCAATTAATGCAATTAAGATAACCCTCACCCCCAGCATTCCCAAGGCCACTCTTCTCTAGACAATCCTTTGAGACTCTCTTCCCTGGAGATTCTAGATTGTGTCAAGTTGAAATTAAAACCAACGATTGCATTGTGGGTCTTAAAGAGTGAGGACGTCTAGCTTTGCAGATTACAGATACGAGCAGGAGGAGGGCCAAACCTGAACGTGTAGTTCCTCAGCTGGTTAGCAACAGGATTAAGTTGCAGGGGAACATTTTCCCAGAGTGCCTGGCGTTCCCACTCTCAGGGGCCTTCTCAGGGCATGGGTGACACTGGAGAGTGCCACACCCTCTCCCCCCAGTGTTGTGTGAACCGGCAGGGTTTCAGGGATCTGGGTGTATAAATTATGGAACAGTGCCTCCTCAGCACACCTACACCCTGGAACAGCACTGAGTGCCCAGATAATCTGTGCGGCCCAGACTGCTTTGGTCCTGTTCCAGCTGCCTGCTGGTGAGCACAGAGAGGGACTCCCAGGGCCCTGGGTCTGCTGTAAAGGAGCTTGGGGTCATTTGGTAGTCAGTGATTTTCCTAGAATGTTCTGGTGTCTCCTTTTTATTCACATCCCATTCATTCTTCCCACTGTCCCTTGGCACTAGCCGATCACAGTGACCGCTGTGGCAGCTCACCAGGGCTTGCTCTGGGTGTGGCTTGGCCCTGCAGGATCAAGTGTCCTTGAAGAAGAGGGAATCTCTACCAAGGTGTCATGGGGAGCCTGGCCATCTGTTCACCATGCCCAAGGCCCCAGCTCCTTTTCTTACAGTGAAAGGTGGCCTGCTACGTACCCAGTGAGAAGGGACACCTAGGCCCCCAGCAAGAGTGGATGGGCATTGCAACTTTGGGAAGAGATGACAGGCCTGGGTTCTGTCCTGAGAGCAGGTTCTGCTGAAGAAGGCAGCAGGGGGAGCCCGAGAGCTGAGGGCCGGGCAGGCTCAGAGAACCAGGGTAGCAGGAGTCAGGGCTGGCAGGCAGCATGTGGGCAGGTGTCTCTTGACTGGAGCAGGCCTAGGCCAGCTCTGGCTGCTCAGAGGAAAAGCATCACAAATATTTCGATCTGTCACAATAATGTTGCTGCGTTAGGAGCAGAGAGATGAGACATTGAGATTTTCTTTTTTCCAGAAAGCACTTTACTTGGGCTAGCACCTGGCTCTGTGGGTTGGGACCCCAAAGACAGAGCCCAGACTTTTATATCCCTTGTTAGTTCCCCTTTACAGCTCAGTTTGTCTCCTGTATCTGGTGACACACATATCCATTGGGTGCTCTGTGCTACAAGGTCCTGACAGGCTGTGTGTGTGCACTTGGGCACAGACCAAGCTGCATTCCTTTCTCTTTGTTTGGGGGTTCCTGCCACAGTGCCACTGATTTCTAGGGAGAGTGGGAGGGTAGTGTGAGACCCTGATAGTCAAATGCAGAGACTGGGATTCATTGCAGTGTAGCTAATGCTGGAGATGCAGAGGACAGAGGGGCGAACACTCCAACAGATGAGGAAGGGAACTAGAATATGGGCATGGGTGTTAATGGGGCAGGAAGCCATGCGGAGTTATTGCCCAGAACCAGGGATTGAGAGGAGGGCAGAGAGAACACCCTCAGGCAGCCCGCAGTGGGAGTGGCTGTCTTAGAGGCTGGGTTCAGGAGCCGGGTCCCTAGCAGAGGGGTCTGCAGCAGCCCTTTCCAGTTCAGCAGTAGTTAAGGGTTTGCAGGTTAAGGG
The DNA here is from genome assembly GCF_000622305.1 of Nannospalax galili. Taxonomy (NCBI): domain Eukaryota; kingdom Metazoa; phylum Chordata; class Mammalia; order Rodentia; family Spalacidae; genus Nannospalax; species Nannospalax galili. The sequence goes on from NW_008350120.1 coordinate 2,359,169, forward strand.
CAGGGCTGGAATCTTTTACTTTCTTATTTATTTTTTGGTATTTTATTTATTATTTTTATTTTATGTGTATGAGTGTTTTAGTTGCGTGTGTGCAAGTGCACCTGTGCTGTGCCGTGCCCATGGAGGTCAGAAGAGGGTGTCGGGTCCCCTGGAACTGGGTGCCACCATGAGGGTGCTGGGAACTGAACCCGGATCCTCTGCAAGAGCAACCTGTGCTCTTAACCTGAGCCAACTCTCCAACCCGCAGGACTAGAATCTTTTAAAGCACTTCCTATGTCTCCTCTTGCCCAGCATCCCGCTCCCTAGTAACCTTCCTAGTTAGTGACTTTCCCATAATTATGATTCCATGGATGTTGCAGGCCAGTGTACTAGGGTGTCTTCTGCTGCCTGCTTCCCTGGGGGCACAGTCCCAAGCAGCCCTGTCCTGACAGCTTGCCAGCCCTGTTGGTTTCTGGCCTGACAGGGCACTGGCCCTCTATGGAAACTGAGCTGGAGAGGCCCGCTTAGGACTTGGCCAAGACCACTCTGTTGTGGAAGGGAAGATGGGGAGTGGGTGTTGGCCAAGCAAAGGAAAGATGTGGGGGCGTTCCTCTCTCATGAAGAAGGCCCACTCGCAGGAGGGAAGAAAGCAGGTGCCACACAGAGCAGAGCCGATCAGCTCAACAGGCTTCTGTGTTTTTTTGCCATTACCGTCGTCACACGAGGACAGTTTTCTTCTTTTCCTATGTGTACACCTGTATATGTGTGCGCTAAGTTGCATGTTGTAGGAGGAACACACCACAATCTTCTGTAAGGAGGCTGATCACTCAAACAGTGCTCAGACCGATTGGGGGGGTGTCTTAGTTTGTTTCTTCATTGCTGTGACAAAACACTCTGACCGCTACCAACATGGGGAGGAAAGGGTTTATTTATCTTACATCTCCCGGGTCACAGTCCATCAGGGAGCCCAAGGTAGGAACTCAGGGCAGGAACCTGGAGGCAGGAGCTGGAGCACAGTCCATGGAGGAACACTGCTTACTGACTTGCTCCCTGGCCCCTGCTCAGCCTGCTTTCTTATGCAACACAGGCCCACCTGCCCAGGG
>NW_008350120.1:2360324-2362431 GCF_000622305.1 Nannospalax galili
AGATGCCCACAGACACGGCCACAGGCCAGTCCAATAGAGGCAATTTCCCAACTGAGGCTCCCTCAACCCAGGTGTGTCAAGTTGACACTAAAGCATCCAGCACAGGGGGTGTGCCGGAAGGAATCCCCGCCTCTTCCCTGTGATGACGAATGAACATTCATTTAAACTGTGGCCACCTCATCAGGAGCACTAAGCACAAACAAGACAGTATTTATTTGTCACTCAGACAGAAAGGTCCATTTTAATGAATGTACGGACTGTGGGCAATGGTTTGTATTTGATTTTAGTTTATTATTTGGCTATTTGATAAACCATTTGTCCTGTAATCTTGTTAACATGGATTCTTAGCAATTTTAAAATATTTATACCATAGCCTTTAGAAACTTCAGAGGAGGTTTCGTATTTATGAATTTTAGGATTTTGGCAGCCATGACCCCACCTCAGTGGACGTCCATTCTGAACGCATGGGGTCTGGAACACGAGAGCCTAGTTTTCCAAGCCAGGCTGTGGGGACTGGAGCCGGCAATGAGACCTGAGAACTTTTGGCCTGTCCTGCGCCCCGTACCACACAGTTGACGGCTCCTCTGCACCGTCTCTGCACTGAGCAGGTCTGGTGAGCTCCACCCTTTTCTACAGGTCTTTGAGCTGACACAGGAAAGGGCCAAAAGGGGCCTTTCAGGAGGGCAAGCTCAGACACCCTGGCCGCCGAGGGACAGAAGCTCGGTTTGAGGCAGCCTCATGGCTCCTTATACCCAAGAGGATGTCCTTGCTTCTGTGCCGGGGCAGCTCAGGAAGCGAGAGGACAGCTTTGCTCTTTGTGAACTGCTTCAATTCTGTTCTGCCTCTTGTGGTCCAGGGTTCTGGGGACAAGCAGAGGCTGCTGAAGTTGGTGAGCCGTGTAGCACGGTGCACAGACCAAGTCACACTCACAGAAGCAAGGTGTCGGGGGAGACCAGTGTCTCAGAAAGGACCACACGCATCTAGTGATGTCCCTAGTGCCTTCTGGAGGCGGGGTGCAGCTGCCTCCTCCCTCTCCCAAAGGCTCTTTGTGGTTAAATAAAACAGAAGCAATTAAACAATAAATAACGAATTACAAGCTATTCAGGGAGCTCATGGGGTATTGATTAAAGTCCTACAAGAACAAATTGTCATCCTTCTTGACTTATATGGGATTCTATTTCACCACTAATTAAAGTTCACTCAGGGGGTGTTCACTTGAATGTAAGGAGCTCATGGATTCTGCTGGATCCAAGACGTGGTTGTTCGGGACAGGGAGCAGGAGCCCCTTGTAGCTGGAGCTCTGTGGTGCTGAGGTCCCTGCACGTTGTACGTTGTTTAGGAATGTCCCAATTGCATGTAGCTGCTTGTACTTGGAATCGCAAACACTAAACACAATGTGCTGATGGGAAATGGAATTTTCTTGGTCCATTATTGCTTGAGGTCGACTTCATGGTTGACAGGAAACTGACCGTGGCTATTTTCCCCCTAACGGTGCTAGAATCAAATCTAAATGGAAAATACAATACGGTCAGCTCTGATTTGTGCTGACCATAGAGTATCTCGTTATTTGGAGGACAGATTGCTCAGAAAAGAGGGACAGAGACAGCCATGCCTTGGGCTCTGTGGTATTAGTGATCCTGCCTTGATGAATTTTAATAACTACTTGGTTTCTATGCAAATGTTAAAATAAATAACTGCTTTTCTGCCAGCTGCTATTGAACAGGCTGAGAATATCTGACTAGTCAGCACCAGAGCGAGATGAATGTTTTCAAGGGAAAGCTTGGCTCCTTAGCAGTTATTTCATGTAGGAGAATTCACAGCAAGGACGACTTGTCACGGCTGTTTCCTCTTCTCCAGCCCTGCACAGAGAAGCTGTTTTTAGCTGGGCTTGCAGAGCACCTTCCTTTCCCACGTGCTGGGGTCAGAAGTATTCTCATATATAAGGCAGTTCCTTATACAACAGGTGTGTGTGTGTGTGCGTGCACATGAGCCTTTGTGCACATGTGTATATGTGTGTGTCCATAGTTTAAGGCTTATTTTTCTCTAGCATGCCTGCCTTCCTTCCTTCCTTCCTTCCTTCCTTCCTTCCTTCCTTCCTTCCTTCCTT
>NW_008350120.1:2363202-2369198 GCF_000622305.1 Nannospalax galili
CTCCCTCCCTCCCTCCCTCCTTTCAATGTCCGTGTGGTGTATGCACGTGTACACTTGTGTGAAACTACCCAGGTCCATGTGTACTCATGCGGAGCCCGGGAAAGACTGTCTTGTGTTTCCCTCTATCGCTCTGTCTTACTCCCTTGAGACGGGGTCTCTCACTGAGCCTAGGGCTCACCATTTCCCCCTCTGGACTGGCTGCAGTGAGCGCCAGGAATTCTTCCGGCCCATCCCCGGTGCCGGCGTCATAGGCATGCACGGTCATGGCCTGCTTTTTCACTTGGGTGCTGGTGCTCTGAACATACCTCCTCATTCTTGAGAGGAAAGTGTTTTTACTCGTGGAGCCATCTCCGCCGTCCTTCTCTGCTATGTCATTTTCTAGACAAATTTAACTTCCATCTTCCTACTCTGCCTTCTCTTTGCAGGCCACGCACGCCTACTGATGAGGTCCCCAGCACCTGCCCCATCAGGCACTTCTTCTCATTGATGAAGGTCGCAGGAAGGTCCTGGTGTATGTCAGAGCTTGAGGTGGGTCCTGGAAGATCAGTTAAAGTTAACGAGGGAAGAATGTTTTAGGCGGTCTCTGAGCAACACTAAGTGAAGTTATAGACAAGCGTTCATGGGAAAGTGATTAAAGATGCAGCTACTGGGGCTGAGAGGCAGCTCAGCAGTTCAGAGCACTGACTGCCCTTTCAGAAGACCCAGGTTCAGTTCCCAGCACCTACATGGTGGCGCACAACCATCTGTAACTCCAGTTCCAGGGGGAATTTGATACCCTCATCTGATCTCTGTGGGCATTGCACGACACGGGTACACTTACATACATGCAGGCAATACACTCATACACATTTAACAAACAAACAACAAAAAATAAAAAGATACAGCTGCTTAAACTTGGGGCAGAATGAAAGATCTCAGAATAAGCTGCAGTGAGGGGTTTCCGGATGGAAGGACGTCTGTCTCCTCAGGCACAACGAGTAACAGCACCCCCACTCCCAAAACAGGAACGTTCTAAGACATCAGAGAAGAAGTCAAGGAGAAAGGAGACCTGGGAAAACATCACTGGGCCCCAGGCCCTTTCTCTTTTCTCATGAAAATCAAAACAAAGCCCTCAAGGCTGTGCTGGAGATGTGGATACCTGCGGAAGGTCCCTCATGCGGCAGACTGGAGCTTGGGAGAGCATGGGCAGTGGGAGGCTGCTGAGAGCTCCAAGGTGCCCAGTGCTGCCCTCAGACAGACTAAACTCCACACAGGCATCCTCTGCACCTTGACCTCTGACCTTGACCCATGACCTCCCTTTCCTAAAAGATTTGTCTTAGAAAACTTGGTGTTGTAAACCCTTCTCTGGCCCTTTGAGATGTGACTAGAGTTTCTTCCTAGCGTTACAACTGGGAGTTTCTTTCTCTGGAACCTGAAAACCATCTTTCAGTTTCGTCACTAAAGGAGGTAGGAGACCTTTAGTTTTCCAGGAGTTGAACTACCAGCTGCAGGGCCAGTGATGAGCTTTGCTTTTTATATATGTAAGTCTATTGCCTGCTTGTGTATAAGTGCACCATGTGTGTGCAATGCCCACAGAGACCAGAAGAGGGGATCAGATTCCCCTGGAACTGGAGTTACGGATGGTTGTTAGCTGTCATGTGGGTGCTGGGATTCAAACCTGGGTCCTCTGCAAGAGCAGCCAGTGCTCTTAACCACTGAGCCATCTCTTCAGACCCTTCAGTTGTAGGACAAGGAAAGGTGGAGGGTGAGTCTGTATGTCTCAGTATTTTTGTGACATTTTCTGTGGACTGGGCAGTTAAAGTAGGAAGCCCATTTTCCTAGTTAATTTTCTGTTGCTGTAACAAACACCCTGACCCAAAGTAACTTAGGGGAGGAGTGGGTTCACTTGGTTCCCTCTTCCAGGTCACAGTCCATCACTGAGGGAAGTCAGGGCAAGAACTCAGACAGGAGCTTGAAGCAGAAACCGTGGAGGAACGCTGCTTGCTGGCTCTCTCGCTCACTTACGCTTAGCTTGCTTTCTTACATAGCCCAGGACCATCTGCCCAGGAAATCTGCCCACAGTGGGCTGGGCCCTTCCACAGCCACTAACAATCAAGGTAATCCCTCACAGATATGTCCACGGACTAGCCTGATCTGAACAATCCTTCAGCTGAGACTTCCTTCTCAGGAAACTCTAGGCTGGGTTAAGTCGACAGTTAAAACTAACTAGGGCAGAGGCTGGGGGGATGGTGCAGTGGTTAAGGGCACTTTCTGCTCTTGCAGAAGACCCAGGTTTGGCTCCCAGCACCCACATGGTGGATTGTAATTGTCTGTAGCTCTGGTTCCAGGGTATCTGATGCCCTCTGCTGGCCTCCTTGGGCACCCAGCATGTACATGGTGTACATGCTGTACACCCATATACATAAAATAAAAGATTTTTAAAAAAACTAACTAGGAGTGCTGTGGAAGTCCCAGGTAGCCATGGAGACCAAAGGGATTAGTATTTTATCTTCAAAGGACTATGGCTGTCAGATGACACTAATTGTAGCTGGGACCAAGGCCCATCTTGATTTTGAAGCTGTGTCGCCATCTCCTGAGAGTCCTGTGCCATCTGTGCAGGCTTCATCCAGGTATTTTATCCCCAGGGCCTTTGGTTACTCTGTTTCCTGGACTCCACTTACAGCGATCTGCTGAATTTCATCTTTATTGACGTATTTTCCATATGCACCAGGTAAAGAAGCTTTCTGAGCCAAGTGTGCTAGAATCTGCTTACAGATATGACCACATGGTGCTGGAGGAAATCTCACTTGACAAGAAGCAACAGATTGGGCTTTGATCTGAAATTGAGGTCTAACTCAACTCAGTAGAGGCAGGCACTTAAATGGCTCTCCAATAATCACCACAAATTTTCTAGGTTCCAATGGTGTTCACAGTGTTGTATATACATAGTCTATTTTTTCTTTTTGGTTTATTTATTTTTATTTTATATGTATGAGTGTTATGCCTCCATATGTGTTAGTGCACCCGTGTTGTGCAGTGCCTGTGGAGGACAGAAGAGGGCGTTAGATCCCCTAGAACCAGTTGGATCTCCTAGTTACAGATGGTTGTTAGCTGCCATGTGGGTGCTGGGATTTGAACCTGGGTCTTCTGCAAGAACAGCCAGTGCTCTTAACTGCTGAACCATCTTTCCAGCCCGTGTAGTCTATTTAAGATACACCTTTTCCCCTCTGTGTACAATGACCTCTAAGCATCCTATTCAGCAAATTCCCATTTCACGATAAACATACTTTCGACTGGGGCTCGAGATGATGTATAATTTTTTCCCTTCGTCTTCTTCTATTTGCAGTTTTTTGGTTAAAAAAAAATAATGAAGTGATGTTAAATTTTGTCAGAGGGCTTTTCTGTATCTATTGAGATCATCATGTGATTTCTGTCCCTAAGGCTATTCATGTGCCGCGTTACAGTTACTGATCTGCATCTGATGAACTTCCCCTGCATCCCTGGAGTGAAATGGACTTGGTCATGGCATGTGGTCCTCTTAATGTATTCTTGACTTCAGTTTGCAAGCATTTTTCTGCATGTGTGTGCATGTGTGGTATATGTGTGTTCGCATGTATGTGGGCACACGTGTGTGGGTGCTCACGCCTATGTATGCCTGTGGGAGCTGGGATGTTGTTTTGTAAATGTACCACAGTTCTTAGTTGAGAATATTTGTCTGTTCGTGAGTCTACATCCAGCATAGCTCACTTCTCACGCTCCTCTAGCCTAAGCTGTGGTGTGGGTGGAGGCCTCCTTCCTTCAGGCTAAGGGCTCCAAAATGGTTAAAGTACTTGAGTCAGAAGGATGATGTGTTCAGATTTACACTGGGAAAAAATCACTTCTGTGCAGAATAAACTGGAGCTGAGCAGGACTAGGTGGAAGGCTGCCCTTGAGAGGTGGTGATGGCTTAGACTGGGAGGGGCCAGTGGAGATGGGAAAAGACCCATGAACTAATGCTGCACTCACCACCACCATTACGACCACTGCTGCCACTACTCCCACCCACCACCTGCATTAGTATCACCACCATCACCATGACCATCACCACCAATCTCACCACCACCATCACCATGATCATCACCACCAATCTCACCACCACCATCACCATGATCATCACCACCAATCTACCACCACCATCACAATGACCATCACCACCAATCTCACCACTACCATCATCATGACCATCACCAATCTCACTGCTAACATCACCATGACCATCACCACCACTGTCACGGCTGCCCTCATCACCATGACCACGCCATCTTATTTTTGAGACAGGGTCTCTCAGTGAACCTGGAGCTCACTGATTTAGCTAGACTGTCTGGCCAGTGAGCTCCAGGGGCCCTCCAGCACTGGGGTTACAAACATGCTCAGCTCTTATGTGTATGCTGGGGATCTGAACCCAGTACCTCATGCCTGCATGGCAAGCACTTCACCAAGTCAAGTCCTCAGATCAAATATAACTTCTAACAAGCAAGTGAAACTCCTTTAATGACTGGTTCCAACTTGCTTCTGTGGCATCTCTGGATGTGGCACTTGGGTTGGGTTAAGAATACTCAGTTCTGGGCAGCGGCAGGTGGGTCTCTGTGAGTTCAAGGCCAGTCTGGTCCACATAGTGAGTTCCAGGACAGCTGGGGCTACAGGGAGACCCTGTCTCAGAAAGACCAAAAAACAAAAAGAAACAAAAAAGCCCAGGATCCTCAGTTCCTTCCTGCCTTTGACCTGTTCTCAGCTTCCCCATGGCCCAGTCCCCTGGCTCCCACCTCATTCTCTTGGTCAATGTGTGGACTTGCATGTGTCCTCCAGCCCTCACTCTGCACAGCCCTGCGGTGCTCAGCTGCCCTGCACAGATACGTGGCTGTTGGAGACACAGGGAAACCATTGCTCCTGGGCCACTGTAAAGATGTCATAACAGTAAGATGTTTGAAGACATTTTCTTGAAGGCTTTTGGTTTGTTTTCAGTTAACATTGAAAAATGATGGGAATATTTTGAAGTTTTGCTGCAGTCTGTAGTGAATTAATTCATCTCTTTGTACTGAAGATTAGATCCAAAGATTAGTTTTAGCTGTAGGCTTTCCTAAGTCATGTAGAATTCTCAGCAGTTGAATATTTTAAGTGCTTTTTGTTGTTGTGGGTTTTGAATTTCTTTTAATCATTTTCTGACTGAATTGAGGCACAGACAGATGGAGTTTGTTTTTGTTTTTTTCCTAATGGTCTGTGCTGATGCCTGGATATAATATACTTCTCCGTTTCTCCCCAGTAATAAAAATAAACTGAATGTCCTCTGTGGGGATAACTTAACAGGTCAGTGGGGTTAAATGTTAAATACCTGGTATTGCTGAGGAGGTCACTGTGCACTGGCCCACGGCGGGCAGCCTGAGTGTGCATTTCTGATGTTTATTAGCTGTGTGACATCGGGTGACTGGACCTCTGTCTTCTTAGGTTTCTTCAGTAAAATGAAGATTATAATATGCACATCTTGTACGGTTGTTGTGGAAATTAAAAGTATTATCAGTCACTTGGAACAATGTCCTGGCATCTTGCAAGCAATAATTGTTATTTTGTTTATTATTTCCATTGGTGGAAGAGTCTAATGCCCACTTGTAAAAAATGATTACAGAAGGCGTGTTTGGAATTGTTTTAAGTATGGGACACAGCTAGCTCATTTGATGCTTTTGGATAATAGCTGAGAGGCACTCATATGGCAAGTACTTCACCCTATGTGTGTCTCATGTACCAACCTACTCTATCCGCACCATTCATACCAATCTATGCCATCCACACTTGACTGACTCTATCCATACACCAACCCACTCCACCCATACCAACCCACTCTACTCCATCCACACCAACCTATGCCATCCACACTTGACTGACTCTATCCATACACCAATCCACTCCACCCATACCAACCCACTCTAATCCATCCACACCAACCTATGCCATCCACACTTGACTGACTCTATCCACACACCTCA